>NC_057323.1:5738834-5997747 GCF_018924745.1 Marasmius oreades
CGAACTGTTCAACCTTAGAACCACTGCACCCAGCTAGTGGGGTTTTAAGGCTTACATGGCAAGCTAAACAATGCAAACAAACAACAAAGGGGGACCGCCGAGGCAACAAGATTTGAAAGTAAATACTTACCGGGGAATACTGAGAGGGAGCTTGAGAGTGCTTGAAGCACACTAGAAAAGATACTGAGGTCACTGGAATACTGGAAGGAACACTTGAAAGAAAACTTGGGAACACTTGGGAACACTGGACAGAAGCAATAGCTCATTGGAGGGAGGGGGAAAAGCAGAAAGCACAAGAGACAGAAACACAAACAGAAGGTTTAAAATTACAAGGCTGGGGAAAATAGCTATCTACATGGGGGGTTTATATACTACTGAGCTATCTACATGGGGATAAGACCTAGCCAATAGGAAATAGCATGGAATAACCATGGAATTACTGTGGATGGCTATGAAAAGCTGTTAAATGACTGTGCAAGGCTGTGTGAAATAGAAAAGCTTCTCCACTGGCAAGAATTCTAGAATGCCCAAGATGCCCAAAATGCCCAGGATGCTCAGGATGCCCAAGAATTGATTTCTGGGGAGGATTCCTTGATGCTGGACATGCCCTGGAAAGTGAATGATTTGTGACAGCGAAGTGCTAACTGCTTTTCCCTTATTTGTCTTTTTAGATCTGGGTGCAATTTTAACAAGTACTTCAGTTTGATCTCAACCAAATGAACAATTGTACTTATTAGAAGCAAACTTCTTCAAAGTGTACAGTTTTAAGAATCCTTTCTTTCCTAGTAATACCACCCCCTGTGGTGGTCACCAGATAATAACACTTGGAACACCCTACTCATGGGACTGGAAAACACACCTCAAGCATAAAGTGCACAAACCAACCACACTAAAAGAGTGTTCTTAGAGTATGGGGTGGAGGTCAGTATTCCAAGGCTTTAGTTTGCACTAAGAGGCACTAAGAAAGAGAGAATATGGGGATATTCGGTCTTTAAGGTTCAATCAAGGTTCTATTCCTTCTTATCAAATGACAAGACAAAACACTATCCAATATTTCAACAATAAGGTTTCAACAAAGCTTTTCTCAAGACTTCACAAAGTTCAAGTTCAAGTTCAAATTTCCAATCAAGTCTAAATGCAATTCCAATTCACTATAAGTCCAAAATTTACTTCAAAATCCAAGTTCAATTCCAATAACAATCCAATCAAATCCAAATTGCAATAGGCCCAAATCAATCCAATCCAAACACAGAACACCAAACTTTGATGAAGTGAGGGGCAAAGGTAAAATCCTTGAGCTAGTCCTAGTAGGTGAACTGCGTCTCTGCTCATAGGCTGCTGGGGGAAATTTCCTGCTACCCTCCCTCCTTATATACACTTTTCGAAATAAAAATAATAAAAGTCCAAGATATGTAGTAAACTTAAGAATAATAATTAAATCCCTTTCAGTCAAACAGAAACTCACCTAATCAGGTATAATACAAGACATTGTGCCAGAAACCATGAATAAAATAATAAGCCAAGAGTCCCCTGTCTGTATCCATGTTACAATGACAGAGCCTAGACTTCCCAAGGTCTCCGAGTTGCCCATATATCCTTGGAAACATGTCTCCTATGTCACCATCATCCTGTTGTCCTCTAAATAAGGAAAAGAACCAGTCGTCGTCCATGACACATCTCCTGTGTTCCTGTCTCCAGTAACAACCGTCATGTCAACCTCACGAGGTCTAGACTTTCTTTGTTTTGGGACATCGTAATCCTTTCCTTTCCTAAGACTTCATGGGAGTTGGATATTTCTATCCTAAATCCACATGTAGGTCCATTATCCGATATATCCTTCATTATTTCCTTCAAGTCTGAGTTGTCCAACAATACTTCGTGAAGTCCAAGTAAAATGTTCAATAAATTCCCTATGTTTGCCCCAAGCATTCCGCAAGGTAAGATGAGGCCTTCTATTCAAAATATGAAGGTTTTTAAGAGGTGGCTTCCTGAAGTTTCTACCATTTTTGAAACCTCGCAAAGTCTCTCATCTTTCCGATTCTGTACTTTTTGTACTGCTAAAGTCTCACATAGAGGCTTGTGCTTTATTGCGCTGAAAATCGGATTGAGCCTTAATATGCATATTTTTAATCATTTTATTAACATTTGGGTTATAAAATAAGGGTATATAGGACTAGGGTGAGCCCGAACTGCTAGTCAAAGCACAAGCCTCTATATGAGCCAAGTACTCTTTATATCCCTATCTATGAAAAGGGTTGCACTCCTACACTTGCTACCCCCTTCTCCTAAGATTAGAAGTACTCTCCTATAAATTGAGACTTTCATATGATATTCCCTCAATCATGCACCAAATCTGATTTCCAAGGGTGAAGATTTGACGGTAGGGGTAGTACCCCTGGTTCAGTTTGTGGCATCATAGCTCTGATATTTCATTTCTTGCTCTTTCACAGCAATATAACAACAAGG
Source organism: Marasmius oreades (assembly GCF_018924745.1). Classification (NCBI taxonomy): domain Eukaryota; kingdom Fungi; phylum Basidiomycota; class Agaricomycetes; order Agaricales; family Marasmiaceae; genus Marasmius; species Marasmius oreades. The sequence continues at coordinate 5,741,301 of NC_057323.1, forward strand.
ATTCATAGAATTTGATTACAAGTATGCAGATTTTTGCAGGGATGACTGACTTCAATGGAGAATTTTATGGTGTTGAAAGTAAGATAGGGGAGTTGGAAATTGATACTCTGTTTTATTGACCATGTACAAGTGTACCTGCATTTGATTTGGAGGTTTTTTTCTGTACCAGTTTGTTACATACATGATTTGGGGACTACTACAAACTTCAAGCTCATTCAAGTGTTGAAAACCAATAGTTTCATTTCATTTTAGTTCCTCAGAAGCAAATTTATAACAAAATTTGTTGGCATCAATTTAATGGTCAGTGATTATTGTTAGCAATCACCAGTTCTGACCTGGTGACATCGTCACACAAAGCTTTCAGACGATGAGAAGAGAGAAGAAAGAGAGTTCTATTACTGGCAAGAATAAACCAGCTCAAGACTAAGGAAATACATGCTACTAGCTACTCTTTATATACTATTTCCTAGTCTAATGTGTGTCTATAGTGTGGTATCTACAATGTGGCTATAACGTGTCAATGACTGATGAAACAGGAGAAACATATGTTTACCACATGTATATAACATGTGGCTACAATGTGTACAGTACATGTGACTTGATAAGATATAGATTGGATCAGTTGGAAGATAGCTATAATATGATAAGATGAAAGAAAGATAATCTAAGAGAGAAGCGAATTCATGACAATTATAGACAAAACATTTCAGCTATCAGACATGCTGGCAACCCATTGGACTTCAACAGGAATTTGTCAGTTGTTAAGTCACACTTTGGCCTTGTCAAGTTATGAGCTATGACTTAGAAAAAGTTATAAACTTGGAGACTGAGAAGATAATAAATATGCTGTATTACACAAAGCCCTTGCAGTTAAAAGTGAGCCTATCTCAGCCACACTGACCCACTGACCCACCACTATACACAACTTCCAACCTGACTTTGATAAGTAGGTGGCAATGTCTCGCTTTCCAAACGTGCATTCAAGATTCTAACCATATGTGCTGTTGACATGGCCTGGAATCTGGACTCAAAATCATCCTCAGCATGGTTGGTGACTTCATCTACTCTGAGTTGGTCTGCCATGCTATAGCCCTGTATCAAGTTCTCTGGATCCACTGGTTCGTCTGCAGTTGGCTGAATGTTTGGGTCAAAAATGATGGCCTTTGCAGGTTTTGGTGCAACATCCATCTCCCATGGTTCTGGCAGTATAAAGGGAGTGATTCCGTATGTGGAAGGAGGGTAAGATGTGATGAATACAGATGGAGTAGAAGATGCAAGGATTGAAGTGGGACCTTGGTGGCCTTGCTTTCTTTTATGAAGAAAAAGAAGAATGAGACCAGTGACAATGGCAATGAAAGTCACTCCACCAACAACACCCCCTACTATTGTGCCAGTTTTTGTAGATGTGGATCCTGATGTATTGACACTGGTAACATTGGAGGGAGGGGAAGGAGAAGGGACAAGATCAATTGCCTGCACAAGTACCATAGCAGCAAAGGTCTGGTTAGCAAGGTCAAGAATTCGTGATGGTGGGCCAATCCATGAGCCTCCATATATATTTGTTCCTGGATATGTGGTGTTGTTGAGTAGGCCATTATACTAGATTAACATAATGAATAGTGTATCAAGAGAAATGCTGAATGGTGAATCACCTGAATATCTATAAAGGTTTTGATATAGTCACTTAATTCAGGAGTGACATTTCTCCTATATGCAGTCATAAGCCCGCGCACTAAGAAGGGATCACCAGTTGGAAATCCTGGTATGTAATTTGGGCCTATATCGAGGATACCATCTGGCCTTTGATTCTGTCGCAACAAGGTTTGAGATTGAATGTGCTCTTTAACACTTCAAAGGAAAGCATGAGAATAGGAGTAACAACAGTTCAGAAAGCAAACAAAACTCAACAATTTTGAGAAATAGCTATCAACAGCTCCAAGGATGGTCAATCCTTCAATGAGGTCTCCAGCTGGTGGATACCATAGTTCTGAAGGTTTGTGGGTAGAATTATAACATGCCTTTGTTGTGTTGTCCTCCAAACCAAGGAAGGTTGTCTCACCCTCAATTGAGTTAATGTTGATAAACTCAAATGTTTGATTTGCAGCCTTGATATATGTGTCATTTGACGTTGCTTCAGCAAGTAGTGCTGAAAGTCTGCCATAAGTGTATGAAATGAGTAAACAGAATATGAATCTTCACATTGACTTCTCACAATAGAAATGCCCTAGTGATGTCTAAGTAATGTGGCAGGAGTATGATGTGGAAGCAACCTACACAGAAGTTCCAATGCCAATTTCTCCACTTGTTGGTGAAAATTCCTTCAAGGAGTTAGTTCATGTCTGAAGTTGAAGGCAGAGAGGTTCTGTGAAACCTACTTCAAATACACCACCAAGTAGATCCATTGCTAAAAAGCAAGAATTTCATTATAAAAGAATTGTTATAAGAATAAAACCTACTGATATAATTGTTGTTCTTTTCAAAACAAGCTCTTCGAAGAGGTAGAGACTTGCTTGCAACTCTGCCCAATTTAATGGCCTCATCTGAAATGAAGAATGACCATCCCAAGTTCCAGCACTCCTGTGCCAAGTTCAAAAAGCTGTGATCTTGATAGGCAGTGTATGCTTTGATTGCTGCATATCCATACAAACTCCAAGTTCATGTGTTTTAGTCTCTTCACATGTTAAGAATTGAGATGAACCTACAGAGGTGTTTTTACCTAAATTTGAATCTCAGTATCCAATATAATTCAAAGCATAGCACTTACTGTATAGTATCTGTAATTTATAAGTACTCAGTTTGGCACATTTAAATGTAGAGGGGTGAACAAACACATTCTCATATCCAAATCCCAGCATTGTTCTGTTTGTGACCAAAGTGTGTATGGCTTCTCTATAGGTTGTGTTGTGGGTTATGATATCAAATTCTGCCATTTGAGAGTAGAGAGTAAATAATGTCCAGATTTCTGAATACAGTTTTTGAATTTTGTCCATGTATTCCATTGAGAAAATACTTACTATTACCATCACCAGCAACATTCCCTAATCCTAACATTCCTGTTAAATTATTTTTGACAGCCACATCCAAGGCAGCATGAGGGGTCAAAACTTGGTCTAGGTATATATCTTTGTCACCCTATCCCCAGTTCACAGGTTCAATCAGTTTGGTGAAATTGCTGTTATTGAGCTAATTCATACCTTTGCTGATGCCATTGGAGGTATAGAAGTCAACTGTGCAGGAACACCCTTGAGTGGTAGGCACAAGGGGTATGGGGAGAGCAAGCAAAGATATGTGTGATGTGCCAGATAGGTATTTATTTGACACTCAAGCCATCAAGCTCCAACAGACAGATGGTCTTGCCATGAATTTTGTGGTAACCTTGGATATGTTGTGCATTGCCCAGTCAAAATGATGAACAACTTGATACATCCCAGTAGTTATAGCAATACCCTGGGAATAGTAGTATACTTGAGGACCTTTTCAACAGCTCCCTAAGTCAGTAATCAGTATCCAGGTTTCCATCATGTCAGATTACAAGTTACAGTGACAATGCAAATTCAAAGGTTTGATTTTGGTTTGAGTGTCCCTTAGTAATTCTCAAATTTTCAACAACATGTCAGCTACCTACCCACTGAACTGAGATGATCGTAGATGCAACTTTTTCCCCCCCAGAAATCACTACTTTAGTACATAAGATCTCCAGCTAGTATGAGCTGGGCACAGCAGAGAATTTCCTATATCTAATTATCTCAAATAATACATGTCATTCCTTAATGAAAAAAAAAATTTTTTCACTGCCTCACCTCAGTATCTCACCATCTCATCTCAGTATCTCAATGAGAAAATCTCAAAAAAAAAATTGTCTCATCATCTTAAAGAATACATCCCATAAATGAGAATACCAGTGTCAGTGTATCATCTCTGAACACAGTCTCAATTTCTACATACTAATATTGCTAGTTTGGTATACTGAACTAAGGTCTGAAAAGAGGCTGGCTCTAACAACTTTGATTGCATTACACCCGTGTGTGGGCTGGGGTGTGAGGATTTGACTGGGCTGAATGAACGGGAATCCAATCAATCACTTGAAAGCTCTCAGAAGAGCCTAAAGACAAGGGAAAAGGAAAGAATGTGAGAGTTGATTCAACTATGGAATCAATGAATACATGATAACTTATATACTGAATAACTAAGAAGTCTGTAAACTATATTTAGGAGGTCCAAGAACTAAAAGGAGGAAATCAGAGGAGAATCGGGGGAAATGGGGTGCAGCATGACCCAGTTCATGACATGGGGGTCCCAGTCATCCATTATATTGCTAAGTCAAACTACCATAAGGGTGACACAGCTACATGCAAGTATAACACAATCAAAATTGTTATGCGTTTACTGAAATGGAAGGAGGCAGGTGCCCTGTATGTCGAGCAAAGGTCCAGCCTGATGTGACTCTAAATGCCGTACTTATGCACTCTCCTGTTCTACTCTTTAACTTTTACCATCATGATCATTGCACTGTGACTAAATTGCACCTCCATAGGGACAGATCTTTTTCTTTTTCTCAAAGCACACAACTAGATATTCATATTTCACCGACAGGTAAACAGGTAAATGTTAAAAGGCTTAATGGTTTAAGTTCTTGATGTTTCTTGGTGACTGGTTCTTTTTGGTTTCTCTCAGCCGCACATTCATGGTGTTAGCCTTCCAATTGATCAGTTTTGGGATAGTTCCCGCACCAAAACCTTCACGAAGGTGTTGACATTTAATGGTATGGGTAACAGGGTGTTGATGTTCCTTCGTTTCTTTGTATTTCATTTTCCTTTTTCAGCTGTTATCACTGATCTTGATTCTCTAGCATCACTTTGGAGGCGGTGATTTCTGCTGGGGGCTGTGTGTACTAGGTAGTAGAAATGATGGTGTTGCCATCCGCTAATAACGCTGTGTAACACCACTAAATATGGCTAGCAAACACACCTCAAGCACGAAGTGCGCAAACCAAAACCACACCAAGAAGAGTTTACACAAGTGTAAGGGGTGGAGGTCGGTATTCTTAAGGCTTTAGTTTGCACTAAGAGGCACTAAGAAAGAGAGAATATAGGGATATTCGGTTTTTAAGATTCAATCAAGTTTCTATTCCTTCTTATCAAATGACAAGACAAAACACTAATTCAATATTTCAACAACAAGGATTCAACAAAGCTTTTCTCAAGACTTCGCGAAGTTCAAGTTCAAATTTCCGATCAAGTCCAAATGCAATTCCAATTCAATATAAGTCCAAATTGACTTTCAAAACCCAAGTTCAATTCCAATAACAATCCAATCAAATCCAAATTGCAATAGGTCCAAATCAATCCAAACACAAAACACCAAACTTCGACGAAGTGAGGGGCAAAGGTAAAATCCTTGAGCTAGTCCTAGTAGGTGAACTGCATCTCCGCTCGTAGGCTGCTGGGGGAAAATTCCTGCTACCCTCCCTCCTTATATACACTTTTCGAAATAAAAATAATAAAAGTCCAAGATATGTAGTAAACTTGAGAATAATAATAAAATCCTTTTCAGTCGAACAGAAACTCGCCTAATCAGGCATAATACAAGAGGTTGTGCCAGAAACCATGAATAAAATAATAAGCCAAGAATCCCCTGTCTGTATCCACGTTACGATGACAGAGCCTAGACTTCCCGAGGTCTCCGAGTTGCCCACATATCCTTGGAAACATATCTCCTATGTCACCCTTGTCCTGTTGTCCTCTAAATAAGGAAAAGAACCAGTCGCCGCTCATGACATATTTCCTGTGTTCCTGTCTTCGGTAACAACTGTCATGTCAACCTCGCGAGGTCTAGATTTCCTTTGTTTTCGGAACATTGTAATCCTTTCCTTTTCCTATGACTTCATGGGAGCCGGATATTTCTATCCTAGGTCCGCATGTAGGGCCTTTGTCCGATATATCCTTCGTTAATTCCTTTAAGTCCGAGTTGTCCAACAATACTTTGTGAAGTCAAAGTAAAGTGTTTAATAAATTCCCTATGTTCGCCCCAAGCATTCCGCAAGTAAGACGAGGCCTTCTATTCAAAATACGAAGGTTTTTAAGAGGCTGCTTCTTGAGGTTTCTACCGTTTTCGAAACCTCGCGAAGTCTCTCATCTTTCTAATTCTGTACTTTTTGTACTGCTAAAGTCTCACGTAGAGGCTTGTGCTTTGACTAGTAATTCGGGCTCACCCTAGTCCTACATTCCCTTAATTTATAACTCAAATGTTATTAAAATGATTAAAAATATGCATTTTAGGGTCAAATCCGATTTTCAGCGCGATACCGCTTTGAATCTTCATTTACATTGGATGGATTTTCTTTCCCCAGGGGTTAAAACAGCCCAGGGAATGGGATCAGGACAGAAAACAGTTCTTTTTTCAAGCTTTTTGACTACCAAGTACTGGCATGCCTAGTAGGGCCTTGACAAATATTATTGTTACTCATTCCAAGGCGACCCCCCCCTTCCCGGTAATCCTGGTATCCTGATGCTGTTGTTCACAACGCAGTTCAATGTTCAACGTTCAACCTTTGCGGGAATTAATCATCGTTTGAGGGTTGAGGACGAGGTTCCACTCTTAGGGGGAAGCAACAAATCAGAAATCTTCATCCTCTGTCGCTGGCACGATAATCATACCATGGGTTGGTTTTCCTTTGTGAAGAGCCCTCTCCTGAACCCCTTCTCTCTGGGATTCTCACAAGCTGTTTTTAAACATGCACGCTCTGAGTGTGGTAACTGTAGAAGTATAAATACCATCCTCAAGCAGGGTTTTTTTTTGTGGCCCTCTAGTGAGAAACAGAACCTCAGGCAAATAGTTATATTGTGTTGGTGATCCACTATGAATATTGTTATATCTTGAGAATTGTATAAGATACACACTTCCTTAGGCAGTTGTGATGTAGTTCTTGTACAAGTTCTGAAACCACACTGCTGATAATGTGGTGAGGTGAATTTGCAATATAAATATATATATATAAATGAATACACTCCTCAGGAGTCCTATAGTTACATATGAAAGCCAATTACTATTACAAGCAGTTGCCGCCATCATATTTAACCTGAATATATCATTCCCAAATCAACAAGGATGTTCATAATAGACATCTGAGAGTGAGTGATTTGTACAACAAAGAGTCACCCTTTTCAAAGCCACTCACACTGCTTGTGCCCACCAGAAATGAAGGAACTACATGTTATCTTCCCTGGAATAGTTGTTCTCAGGCCAAACTTGCCGCTCAATCTTGACCTCTGCCATGGTTTTACTCATGGCAGACTGATTCATAGTTGGGGGAGAAAAGTGAAAACTGCTCTGCTGAGTTGCTGACTGGGTAACATTACTCCTTCCATCCACAATCTTGATTCTCCAGTTAAGGATAACCAGGAAATTGTTGGAGTAAATTTTTCCAATGATGTCCATCAATATGTTGCAGTAGGCCTTGTCAGGGAAAGCAATAGTAAATACCATAGTGAGAATGGCAACCACAGCTAAGGAAAATAGTCAGTAATCAATAGTCAATCAAGCTAGGAAGTTTAATATCTTACTGGTGAGGGTCCCTATGTGTTAGTATACAAAGACTGTTGTTAGCACAAAGAATAAATCATTTTATTGATAGATGGAGACCCACCTGTCTCAATGGTCAACCAGATTATCTTCTTAGTAGCATGATCAGTCTCAGGATTGAGACCAGTGGCTCTGTTCCTGGAGAGCTATTGAATCATTATAAGTCTCTGAGAACAAAACTTTAACCAAGAATAATAATCTCACAATTGTGACCATACAGATTCCAATAACAATATCACAACCTGCACTGATAGATAGCCAGACCTATATTGTGAAATGTCAGACAGCCCAAGAGTAAATTCAGAACAGAAAGAGGGTTTACACACAGTAGATTCAGTCTTTGTACTAACAGCGATAGTTGCCAGATTGGTGAGGGTACTGATTTTGGCCCGAACACCACTTGCAATACCAGCTGCGCATCCAGCAACAGCCAACTACAAAGTACAGAGTTAGAATCATGTTCCAGATAATAAAATGTTGGCCAACAAGAGCAACTAGTGTTCCTAGAATTCTCAATTTGGACAAGACTGAGATACGATAAGCAAAGAATAGCTGGACAATGGTGCCACCTAGAGAGAGAGTTGGGAGGATAAGTAGTGGAAAAAATTGGAGAATTCATTTGCAACATACTAATAGCATTTATAACAAAAACTGAGAGCCAGAGATTCTCCAGGGAAGCAAATGTGGTGACATTGCCAAAATGAGTTCCAAACTTGAAGAAAGCATCTCTGGTGATAAGTGCAGTTTGAATGATATCCAAGGCAAACAGGCCATAAACAACTAATTTCATGACTAGCTTGTCTTTTGGAAATGCCCAATAGTAGAGAACTGTACAGTAAAACTTGAATTTCCAAATATCATGGGAAAAGTGCAATAGGAGACTCACAGACTTGAACACATAGAGCACCAAAAAAACCCCAGTTCAAGAAATATCCTATAATCTGTTTTTGAGATTAGCATTATGTAGCCAGTGAACATTGCAAGATGGGATTCCTACATGGAATCCAGCACTGCTCAAAATTTAAGTGTTTGAGTGGTGAGATTAAAAAATGCAAAGATATATGTGGAACCTACGTTGCAGGAGGGTGTACAGTCACATCTCTTTCAGAAATCATCCTAAACAAAAAGGAGGTGGAGTGAGGAATAGAACCACATTGATCCTTGAGATATCTGAATTCTTTAAAACCATCCAGGCAAGTCTTCTATCTTCTAGACTTGGGTGCTCCAGGTAATTGCGAATCATATCTATAACCCACATTGTTCCAAGAACACAGCTCTTTTGATCAGTCAGTTTTGAAGTATCTGTGATATGTTTCCAAGTGAACCTTGGTTTATTTGTGTATTTTGGCTTGCTGTAGATATTTACCTTGACACCTAGTAGTAAAATGTAGGTTCTTGCAGAATCTGGACACACAGAGACTTGACTTGTGCCAAGGTAAAAATTATCCTAATAATTCCAAACCAAGAATGCTCCATCCATACTTGTATATCAAGAGAGGTCAAACAACTCCATGACATCACATTCAATTTGGGCGCAAAGATTCCGTATGGCCATTTCCATATATTAGTCTTTTCTTGGCATGGAGTCTATTCAATATGTGCGTAAAGTTTAGTATGGCCATATGGCTGTTTCAATTCATTGCTTTTTCCTTGGTGTGGAGTCCTCTAGTTGCCGTATTTCTGCCAGCTACACTATTCGGTCAGTAGGAACGCTTCTCCCTTGTGGCGCGGCCGACAACCGTGTTTTTTTTTTCAACGGCACTTTTAATTTCTAAGCTGTGAGAATAAATAATCCAGCCAAATCCATCTGCACTGGTGGTTTATTAAAACGTAGGAGGCATGATTACTGTTCGGCGGGCCTTTGAGGTTGGAAGTTCTTGTAGGTGAACAACCGCCGATTGATTTGAACCGTGAGAATATATTGACGCCGAACAAGCGATCGGGGGACTACCGTTCTGAGTTTCTTTCTTAACGTTCATAACGAGACTCTTGGATTTTAATATCTCACCTCCCAATCACCTCCAGGAAAGCATGGGCGTGTTCTGATTGTGCAGCATGGCGCGTATGCATCTTATTCATAAATCTTCTCAGATCTTGTCCCCGTCAATAAAGGAAGTGTAGACGACGTACTCGGAAGGCGGCTACTACCAAGAAACAAGTACTAAACCGGGGTCCTCAATTAGGCTGATGAAACTTTTGGGCTAGGTCCTTAGACCCGGAAACCGGGGGTGAAATGGTGGATGAAGGGGTTCAAGGCAGGACTTTCAGGCTCCGGCTATTCATGATAATGACCCTCTGTGCAGTCGCACTGAGGCCAGTTGACGGTGAAAGCGAGAACTTAAGAGGTGGGAGAGTTGAGAAGCCTACGGTACGCCCGTTATCAACTCGTTATCTACGTATATTTATACTATGTTACCATAAATTGCATGCGCTCAATTGCTAAATCTACGGTTTGGGATACGATACACTCTTGACAGGGATGAATTTGAAGACGGCTCAAATTTCAATGTCACCGAGATGGACTCTCATCATTGCATGGAAAGGCAACGCTCCTCACGAAAAGATTTACTGCCGTACCGGTAAGTTCTATGTTTCATATTTGTTTTGAATTCTCGAATGGACGGAATTTGGCGCTCAACCTTGAAACTGCCAGGTAGAAGGAAACGAAGACCTCCTTCCCGGAAGTTTATCTCAATGCTTCGAGGTTTTACGAGAAAGTCTGCCAGCGGAAGAAAGCTGATGAGGCCTGGGTACGAACGCTTTTTCTTTTTCATCGAAAAAAGGAACGGATATTTCACGCTTTTGACAAAAAATCCTAATCCGTCGGGGTTACACGCTGATAGGCTGTCTCTCTCTCTCTGCCTTTTCGATGGGAATACTAATACCTACCTCATAAGCGACGAAAATCCGTAATAATAATAATCGGAAATCATTCCCCCTGCACGACGATAGGGAGAGGGGTGCCACAGCGTCCCCTTCCTCTTGGCGGTACCTCTATACTTAGGGGTCGCTGCCTCCAATAAAGAAACGACTCGGATACACTGGCAAATCCAAGTAAGTATACGTATCCCACCGATTTTGTTTTCAGAGGAACACCCGGGACCCCAATTTACAACTTCACAATTTTTGTTACTAGTAGAGACAAGACAAGGCGAAATCGTCGCCAGACGTTTCGTTTGTACGTTTACCTACTTGTTTGTTTGTTTTTTATATTTATACTTAGGTGTGCGGGTCTATGACGCAGAGTCGAGTTACCTTGTCCGTTTGACGGGCCCGGGGCGTCTCTGTTCGGGAAGGATGTCACTGGTTCCAGGTTCCAGGTTTTCGTTGTAGCCTGTAGGGTCCGGGAAGCACTCTTCGCCGTTGAAAGAGTAAGGTACCCGGTGGGGCAAGCTGTGCGCGTTCGGTAGTCCAAGGTTGGAAACTGGAACCACAGGAACGAGCTGCAGAAGTCTTGCGGAATCTCGAAAGAACGGTTATATCCTGTCGATGTCGATGTCGATCATTGACGTTGAACCACCTGACCATTTCATGCGTACGGATTATCACAGGGTTAAGTATACTGTAACTTGTAAACCACAGTGGGAAGATGCCTCTCTGCGCGATAGGTCGAGTGACGGAATATCCTCCGAGACGAACGGAACACTAAACACTTTGATGGGCCACACCCGGAAGATCAAGAGGTATCCGATAATCACGAAGGTCCATGGTGGGGAAAGAAGAAGACGGCCATCAAGATGTACATTCTTTATGAAAAAGTGCTGGAAACACAGAAGCGGCCTTTTTAGCGAGGAAGTCCCGGTATACTCCGAGGAACGTGTTATATTATTAGCTCAACATATATCCCAGTGCGAATTAGCTGTATGATTATTGTATTTATGTGCTGATCAACAGCTACAACCCCCGCGGACAGAGGGAGATTAGGTGGAGAGTTTGAACTGAAAGTTTCGTGGTCATCGAGGAGCTCCTATCGTCTGGAACAGTCCTATCGAATAAGAATCATTAGCGAAATGAATGAATTGATTCAGAGAAATGCTAAACCTACCCTCGACAGGCGGAAGGTTGAGAGTACGTCTCCCAGGACCGACTGCGAGTATAGAGTCTTTGACAGTCTGGAAGGAAGCGAGAAGGTATGGAAGGGAGGAAGTGCAGAATACCATAGTACGGAACGCGAATGGGTCGGCGAGGAATCGAATGAGGAGGGACATGACTAGGAAGTTCCAGACCGTCGCCAATTAGTTTATTTGTTATATGGAAACCCTGGTAAGGCGGGTGGGGTATGCGAGAGTTCCGTGGTTACGCCACTCTACGTGTGCCTTGTCACTATCGACAGTGATCGAGTGATCCTCGACCCACTCGGAGTTGCGGTGCGCGAAGCGCCAAGGGTTCCTCGGAGGAAGACATCATGTGATCGCAATATCCGAGGTTCCAACTTGTGAGAGGCAGCTCGAGTTGAAACGTTGACATCCGAGAGCGCTTTACTCGGGATACAAGTGGGTAGGCAGCGTGACCGTACCGGGCAGCAGTCAAAAGTCAAAGTCAAAGTCACCGCCGCGGATGACATAAGTCACAGGGGTCCGACGTTCCGGAGAAGGGAAGCAAAATAGAAAAAGGCCACGACCCTTCTAGACGACCCTTCAATTCTCCCCCACTCAAAAAATGGCCGGTATGGATTGGGCTGCCCGTCTTCCACCCTGGATATCTCGATGGATCGGCTACCGTGCAACGCCTCCACCCAAACTACCACCCTGGGGCGCCTGGTTCTGGGCGTGGATCGGGTCCTTCTGTGGTCTATGCGTGCTCCAAGCTGTCTTCGGTCAAGCTTCGTACTTTATCGACAGGGAGATACCACCCATCGTAGCTGGTTTCGTGAGTCGCAACGTTTTATCTTATTCCCAAGGTACACGCCAACTAAAAGTATAAACCCAGGGTGCATCCGCAGTCTTACTCTGGGGAATCGTCGAATCTCCACTTTCCCAACCTCGCGCTTTATTCGTCGGTCACTTCATCAGCGCCCTAACAGGCGTCATCATCACCAAACTCTTCCGACTTCTCCCTACCTATGAACGTTATTTGGAGTTGCAATGGCTCGCTGGCTCACTTTCATGTTCGACTGCTATTGTTTTGATGATGATCACCAATACTATGCATCCACCCGCAGGTACGAGGTTCTTCTTCTCCTTTTAGTGACCCCCTAATTAATAAATAAATTTATAGGTGCAACTGCACTCTTAGCTGCCGTCAACGAAGAAGTAAGAGACATGGGATGGTACTACCTCCCAGTCTCTTTATTATCCTGCGCCCTCTTACTAGCCGTCGCCCTCCTCACCAACAACATTCAACGCCAGTATCCAACCTTTTGGTTCTACCAATCACCTCCTCCGCCTATACTTCCTGTCTCGACAAAAGAAGTCAGCAATGTAAATGTAACTGTAACTCCAACAGATTCTTTCGTGTCTAGTAATCGATAGGGGGGGGGGGCCCGCAACGTTATTCATGACTTATAGATATACGGGGTTGTTTCATAATGTGTAACAGTAATTTATGTAATTGTAATTTCATTTTTCCGGGGCTGCAAGACAGCAGAATACCTTTTGAATATGCCAGTTTTTTATTTGCAGATCACATAAATATAGACTTCGGTTAAGAAGGTAAACATAAATGTTCTAATAAGAAATACGTAGGTCCTAGACTCCTAATCTCACCTCTTACCACGGTCGTCGGTGGGCCGTCGAGTCAGAGTAACTGTAACTTTACTTACTCGGTAATCATTTCGTTTTTAATTGGACATGTACTTACAGACCTAGACGGTGTCTTCACAGTCCACAGTACGTTCCCATTTGGTCCTGGTGCTTCCGAGTCATTTCTCTTTTCCTCACTTGTTCATTTTCCTCTGACTTCTGGAATTCACATGTGATGTTACCTCCTACCTATCAATATATCATCCTTTTGGTTAGCTGGGCGCGGAAAACGAAATAAGTATAGAAGATAAATGAAAGATAGAGATTAAACATACAGACATAACAGGCTCGAGCCAGGTGGCGCGCACGACCGCGTCGGATGAAGGACGCCTTAAAGGTGGTTCTGGAAAGGTTCTGGTTCATGATTGTCACTGAGCATGGAGCAAAAAAAAATAAAATGTTCGGCCGTCCCGATTCCGATTTCCAAATGCCGGAATACACTCATCCCGCGACGGGATCATACTCTTCACCATTCACCATCACTGCACCCTTCTGGTGTACATTCAGTAAATGCATGCATTTTGCTCAAGGATCTCAACATCGCACCACCTGTCTTATCGTGAGATGTCTTGAGATTATCTCAATGATCTCAAAAAAATTGCCCTTCCTATCTCTAATTATCTCAAATAATACATGTCATTTCTTAATGAAAAAAATAATAATCTCACTGTCTTGCCTCAGTATCTTAGTGAGAAAATCTCACTGTCTCATCTCAGTATCTCAATGAGAAAATCTCAAAAAAAAAACAGGCTCATCATCATCTCAAAGAATACCTCTCATAAATGTCAATGTCAGTTTCAGTGTATCATAATCATCTCTGAACAGTCTCAATTTCTACATACGAATATCACTAGTTTGGTATACTAAACTAAGGTCTGAAGAGAGGCTGGCTCTAACAATCTTGATTGTGTTACGGCTGTGTGTAGCTGTGTCACCCTTGTAATAGTTTGACTTAGCAAATATAATGGATGACCAGGACCCCCAGCCCACATGTGGGTGTAATGCAATCAAGATTGTTAGAGCCAGCCTCTCTTCAGACTTTAGTTTAGTATACCAAACTAGCGATATTTGTATGTAGAAATTGAGACTGTTCAGAGATGATTATGATACACTGAAACTGACATTGACATTTATGAGAGGTATTCTTTGAGATGATGATGAGCCTGTTTTTTTTTTGAGATTTTCTCATTGAGATACTGAGGCAAGACAGTGAGATTATTATTTTTTTTCATTAACAAATGACATGTATTATTTGAGATAATTAAATATAGGAAGGGCAATTTTTTTGAGATCATTGAGATAATCTCAAGATATCTCAAGATAAGACAGACATCGCGATGTTGAGATCCTTGAGCAAGATGCATGCAATGACAGGGTACATTGCAAAAAGTTGTTTGTTTCTTTCAAAGCATGCACTAGGTGTTTACTGGTGGGTACCACTAAACACTTGGTGTAAGTTTCTCGAGTGTTTTTTTTTTCTTCTTTTGTCTTTTTTCTTTTAGGTTTCCTTCAGCCACGCAACCTCTGATTCTTTTTTTTTCATTTTTAAACAACATGGGTGGTTGATGTTGCAGGGGGGGGGGAGAGGGGGACATTAAGATTGACATTTTAAATTTTTGATCAGGTATCGCTTGCTCACTTACCTACCTACCTCCTAGTTCCTGGGTTTTTTCATTTCGGCCATGACTCAAATCTCAATCTACCAGGACTCATCAGTCCAGTGTTGTTTTTGGGGGTGATGAATCATGGTTAAATATTAATGATTTGGCATTGGCATTGACATAATGTGTTTGCAACCAGTGGCTGGTGGCTGCCCTGGGCCCCAGGGTGCTGTGGCCTATGGATTAGTAGGTAGATAGTAAGAATGATTATGGTGCCATTTGCCCTTTGATAAATTACAATCCGACTCCTGGGCCTGAGTACAATACTGAGTAGTGGATCCAACATCAGTAGCATTACACATGCCTTCCACTCTGATTCCATTATCTTTATTTAAAATTTCCACAGTCATTTATTAAAAGTTTACAGTTTTATGACCCTGGGCTGGTCCTTCTACAGTACTTGATTTTACTATGGTACTTAAAAGTGTCAAAAAATAAATGCAGATTTTGTATGTAAACTTCCCCCCTAAAGAGTCAAAACAGTATTCCACCATTCAGTGATTATAGGCAAGACTACCCCAGCTGTCAGACACTGGCAACTCATTGGACTTCAGCACGAATTTGTCAGTTATAAAGTCATGCCTTGACCTTGTCAACTTAGAAGGTATGAATGAGCAATAAGTTGTAAACACTGTGAAGATAATAAATATGCTGTATTACACAA
The DNA here is from genome assembly GCF_018924745.1 of Marasmius oreades. Classification (NCBI taxonomy): domain Eukaryota; kingdom Fungi; phylum Basidiomycota; class Agaricomycetes; order Agaricales; family Marasmiaceae; genus Marasmius; species Marasmius oreades. The sequence goes on from NC_057323.1 coordinate 5,756,948, forward strand.
AACTCTTGTAACTACTAAAAAGTGTACCTATCTCAGCTACACTGACCCTCCACTATGCATCACTCCCAAGCTGACTTTGATAAGTAGGTGGCAACAACTCTCTTTCCAAATGTGCATTCAAGATTCTAACCAGATGAGCTGTTAACATCTCTTGGAATCTGGAATCAAGGTTGTCCCCATTATGGCTAGTAACTTCTTCTACTTCTGGTTGGTCTACCATGTGCTGGCCCTGTATCAAGTTCCCTGGATCCACTGTTTTATCTGCAGCTGGCTGAACGTTTGGGTGAGAAATGAAAGCCTTTGCAGGTTTTGGTGCAACATCCATCTCCCATGGTTCAGGCAGTATAAAGGGAGTGATTCCATATGTGGAAGGAGGATGAGATGTAATGAATACAGATAGAGTAGAAGATGCAAGAATTGAAGTGGGACCTTGGTGGCCTTGCTTTCTCTTATGAAGAAAAAGAAGAATGAGACCAGTGACAATGGCAATGAAAGTCACACCACCAACAACACCCCCTACTATTGTGCCAGTTTTTGTAGATGTAGGGGAAGGAGATGGGGAAGGGGCAAGACCAATTGCTTGCACAAGTACCATAGCAGCAAAAGTCTGGTTAATGCCGTTAAGAATTCGTGATGGTGGGCCAATCCAAGAACCTCCATACATATTTGTTCCAGGATATGTGGCATTGTTGAGTAGGGCATTATACTGGATTAACAAAATAAATGATGAGTTCAGAGAAATTCTGAATGGTGAATCACCTGAATATCTATAAAGCTCTTGATATAGTCACTTGATTCACCAGTGAGGTTCCTCCGATATGCAGTCATAAGCCCGCGCACCAAGAAGGGATCACCAGTTGGAAATCCTTGTATATAATTTGGACCTATATCAAGGATTCCATCTGGCCTTTGATTCCGCCGCCCCAAGGTTTGAGAAAGAATCATACGTTGAAGGCTTCAAAGTAAAACATGAGAATGGAAGCACCAAAAATTTGGAAAGCAAGCAAAACTCAACTCTTTTAATAATGTACTATTTATAGATGCAAGGACACTCAATCCTTCAATATGATCTCCAGTTGTTGGATACCAATGCTTCAAAGCTCCAGGGGGAGAACCACTACAGTTTGTTGTGTTATCTTCCAAACCAGAAAGTATGGTCTCAGTCTCTTCTACTACAGGGAATTTTTCAAGGAACTGAGATGTTTGAGTTGCAGCTTTGATATATGTGTCATTTGACGTTGCTTCAGCAAGTAGTGTTGAAAGTCTACAACAAGCATGTAAGATATGCAAACAGGAGATGAAACTTGAGATTGATTTCTCACAATAGAAATGCCCTAGTGATGTGTAAGCAATATGGGAGGTGTATGATGAGGAAGCAACCTACCCAGAAGTTCCAGGGTCAATCTCTCCACTTGTAGGTGAAGATGACTTCAAGGTGTTAGTTGATACTTGAAGGTAAAGGCAGAGAGATTCTGTGAAACCTACTACAAATACACCACCAGGCAGAAATTGTGCTAAGAATGAAGAATGTCATTATAAAAAAACTGGTATAAGAACAAAACTCACTAAAATTTCCAAATCCAGAACAAGTTGTTCAAAGAGGTAGGGACTTGCCTGCAACTCTGCCCAATTTAATAGCCTCATCTGAGATGAAGAATGGCCATCCCATGTTCCAGTACATCTGTGCTGAGTTTAAAAAACTGTCATCTTGATAGGCAGTGTATCCTTTAATTGCTGTATATCCATATAGACTCCATGTATTATAGTCTGTTAACATATTGAGAATTAAGATGAGCATCCAAACTTACAGAGCTGTTTTTATCTAATATTTGAGTCTCAATGTTACAGTCTATCAAATTCAAAGAATAGCCCTTACTGTGTAATTGGATCTGTGATTTATAAGTACTCAGTTTTGGCATATTTATATGTAGAGTGAACAGACCCTTCTAAGTCAAAAGACACATTTGCAATTTGAGTGTGTATAAATTCTCTGTAGGCTGTGTTGTAGGTCATGATATCAAATTCTATCATTTGAGAGATGAGAGTGGCTTGAGTCCAATCCAAGGGGTCAGCTGAATATATTTTTGAATTTTGTCTCTCTACTCTTTTAAGAAAATACCTGCCAAACATTGAAGGTGTTAAAATCAATGTAGCATTTGCTGGAAATGTGGTAAACACATCCAAGGCAGCACGAGCAATGGAAACTCGGTCTAGATATGTATGTTCATCACCCTGTAACCAGTGTTTAGATTCAGTCAATTTATGAACATGATGTTATTGAGCCAATTCATACCTTTATTGATGTCATTGGATGTACAGATGTTGACTGTGCAGGAGCACTCTTGTGTGGTAGGGAGAGAGCAATGAAGATGATGTGTGAACACTGAGAGAGGGGTATTTATTTGAAGCTGTTAAAGCTATCAAGGTCCAAAGGATAAACAGCCTTGCATGAGTTTTGTAATAATCTTGCACATTGCCTAGTCAATAATGATGAACAACTTGATATGACCAGTAAATATGGCAGTACCCTGGCAATAGTAGTATACCTGAGACATTTTTCAATGGCTTTCTAAATCAGTTCACTTGATCATTAACAACAACATCTGAGATATCAGATTATCAATTGTCCCTGGCAGCCTGTACTATGGTATATCTGAAAATGATTTTATACTTCCTGGCAATCACTCTCCTGATTTGACTTAGAAAGATCAGATTGGATGTTGATCTCAAAGTATATTGACACTATTGGCCCATCTCAGCAAAAACCACATGAAGATTTGGTCAAAGATGACATGGCAATGGATCATGCACCATACCACTGGCTTTATGATATCAGATGTTGAGTATCATAATGAACTTCAGTCATTGCAACACCACTGCCAAAGAGTTCTGAGATGCTTACATGCTGCAAATGTGCTGGGAGGCTGTGAGGAATACCAGATGAGTTTTCAGACTATAGCTAGGTATTACTAATTGCCACGAGGTTCTGTAGAGTACACAGTAAAGTCAAATATGGTACAGAATTCTTCTTGCTGATTGACGACATTTTTAATTCCTCAGCTCAAGTAGTCATATTCCAAAATTCCCAGACCTCAGACTGCATCAGGATGGAAACCATACTGGTTTAACCTTGTGGGTACAAATAACCAGAATCAGAAATTTCTTCCTGAACAAAGCGGAAAACTTTGCTACTGATTTTTGATTTCCACTACCACCTTCTGCTTCCCATTTGCGAGCTGAAATTTTTCATGAAAATCGTCAACTGCAGGACTAGTATGGAAGACAGCGCTTCAAACAAGCCCAAGAAGTCATTTCACGAGATGGTATACAGCCCGCTACACTCTATTCGTTCATTCGTCGTTCTGAGATGGATTGGTGAATTTGTATTCCCACAGGTATCCAGGCTGGACTACGGGTTACGGCGGCGACCAGACTCTTTCGAAGGGAGGGCAAATTTAGCTTGATTGCCCCCGGGCATGTGTGGAAAATTTGACAATGAATTCGATTTGGTAAATATTCTAAATATCATTCCTTCAGGTTGACTATCAGGGTGCTCATTCGTCGACCTATTAATTATACGGAAATTATATTATCCTCTTAGCACTGTGGCTGCACTCGGGCTGAACTGCGTCCAAACCTTGTCATGCCGCCGCTGTCCAGTGTCCTCACAGCTTCTTAAGACTATACCTGGACGTACATACGGGGCTTTACGCGTACTACGAGTCTCTATGCTTACTATCTGTCTACTGGTTCTCACTGCTATGGGCCATCCAGACTAAAAGTCTAAAAGCAGGTGACACGGTGGTTCTGGCATGACGTCACGGATTCATGGAAAAGTTCGGCCTGGTTCCGAATCTTTCACTCTTTGACTACCATCACAGTGCGGCTAAATTGCACCTTTGCAGGGTCCTTTCTTTTTCTCTCAAAGCACGCAACTACCTCTGGATAATCGATAAACGGGTGAACTTGAACTCTTTGTGAACGTTTGAACGCTCAATGTTGTAAGTTCTTGTTGTCTCTTGGTGACTTTCTTCTTTTTGGTCTCTTGGCCGCACGTTCATGTCAACATTCCAACAGTATTGGTATTGAATCGACTACTTACTAGTAGCTACCTACTAGTTCTCGCACCAAAACCTTCACGAAGACGTTGATATTAATCAGTGTGGGTAACGGGTTTGTTGACGTTTAAGGTTTTTTTTTTCTTCGTATTTTGTTTTCCGTTTTCGGCCATAATCACTGACTTCGATTCTCCAGCGTCGTTTTGAGGGACGGTGACTTGCCGGGGTACTGTGTGTACTAGGTAATAGGAATGATTGTGGTGCCAACCACCCTCTGAATCCTGACACCTAGACCTGAGTCGGTATGTCTCGGAAGTCCGATTCCATGGTCGTGTATCTGAAATTCTAAGTTTCTATGAAATCTAGGTTCGGGATGGTTCAAGTTCTGCTATAAGAAGTGGCTACTATGGCACGAGAAAACACTATCAATCTCGCATCATTACCCCCCCTCCAAGAATCCCAGTCCCATGAACTTCAATGACAATGGTTTTGGGTCGGGAGAATGTAAATGGTACAAACCAGTGAGTGCGTGTATATACCGCTTCCTCCACCGATCACTTATTATCGTTATGTTAATGACAGTCCCGAAAGCGAAATCCGGTTCGACCCAAATATCAAGCGGCCATTACTTATGGGCTTTTTTGCCAGACCGTACCTGTCATCTCAAGTTCCGGCGGACGGTCTTCCCCAGCATGAGCGTTGTGTTTACTGAGTCTCCAAGTTCAACACGGTGCGCTCTCTCGATCACAGTAGAAGGGATTCATTTACATTGGACAAATTGTCTTTCTCCAAGGGTTGAAACGGTCCCCTTTCAATTTTTCCGACTACCAAGTGCTGGCACGCCTAGGGTCCTTGACAAATATCTCGTTACTCAAACCAAGGCTCCCCCCACCCGTTTCCGGTATCCCGGTATCCTGATGCCGTTGTTCGTGGCGCAGTTCAACGTCCAACCTTTGCGGGAATTAATTATCGTTCGAGGGCTGCCGAGGCTCCACTCCCGGGGAGGAAGCAAAAAATCAGAAAACTTCATCCCCTCTGTTGCCGACGCAATAATCGTACCATGGTTTGGTTTTCTTTTGCGAAGAGCCCTCCCCTGAACTCCTTCTCTCCGGGATTATCGCAAGCCGTTGTTATACGCAGTGACACTCTGAGGATGGTCACTTGAGAAGTATAAACCATCCTCCTACATCACCATTTTGAAACACGGTGGAAAATTAATCCGACCAGAGGTTCAACGATGTAGATGACTTCTTCATGCAACGTCAGACGATCTTGCGCCAATGTTGGTACGGAACCAAAGCCTCTCTTTTCCTGGACCCCGCTTTAACTGACCTCAATGATTGGCAACTTAACAGAAGGCCGAAAATTGTGAGTCGCGGCCTACTTAGTACTGACTAGGTTACCAGTCACCGTTCACGTTCAATTCTCACCTCGATCCCCAGGTCCCTTTCCTAACGATGCGACGAGAAAAGACCTACCTCCGACCAATGTACCCAACGAGCTCACCTTCTCCAAGGAGAAGAAGAAGAAAGACTTGAATGCAAATGTGCAGATTTTACGGGGAAGACTGGATCTGACGTGCTTCAAGAGAGGATTTAAGGCTATGGTCCTGAAACTAGGTTAAGGGAACTCGAAGCACCAGCCCTGGAAGTGGAGCAAGGCTCTATACGGTTATTTCAACCGTATCCCGGTATGTTGTTCTGCTGAAAACAAAAAAGCAAACCTCTGATTCTCTAGTGTTTGTATATAAGATCGTGGGCAACCTCTTTCAGAATTGTCGTTGGAGAAACGGTAATCGCTGTACGTGGTAACTCCGCCCTATCCTCGATACAATACCCGTAACTCGAGCGATGGTTTACCCACGGCATAGATCCTGTTTTATCCCAATTTATCCTAATCGTTCGACCTCGGATTGGTCCTTAACCCAACCCGTTTCTGGGACACCGATAGCGCATCCTGAGGACAATTTAAACCCCCGGCCTCCTCGCCACTGCTTACCTGCTCGGTTCACATCTCCGGAGTCAGAATCGTCGGAGTTGGTGGAACAGAGTCTACCCCGACGGCAACACCAACGCCAACGCCAACAATACCTCTCCCATACCCTATCGGAAGTCCCACAGATGTTAAACTCCACCCATTCAGATCGTGTTGTACGTTATATCCAAGCAGAGGTGCGTACTTTTTCGATATTGGCCGGATGGTAGAGGGAATCGGGACGTATCACTTGAATAAAGCTGTTCCGGTGTTGATTGGAGCAGGATTGCATTGATATTGGGGTGGGATTGGAAATACCAGTACCTTTACCTCTCACTCTCATCAGACGAGGATACCTCGGCATAACTCGGCGTAATTCCGAATGCCGTAATTATGGCACCCTTGCCGTCTTTTACCTCCTTCAAATTGCACCATCACTGGTCTGTTTCTGTTTTCTCTCAAAGCACGCAACCAAATATTCAAATATTCACCGACGGGTAAACGTTAAAACGTTAACGCTTCGTGAACGCTTATAAATGATGTAAGTTCTTGTTCTTGGCCTTCTTTGGTTTCTCTCAGCCGCTCAGCCGCACCAAGTTCACGTTAATATCCAATTGAGCGGCCGTAGTATTGAGCACCAAGTATTGCCACTTACTGCACCAAAGCAACTACAGTACGGGTAACGGGTTTGTTGACGTCCAAGGTCGTTCGTTTTTCGTTTTTCGCTTACGGCTGCCAGCGATCTCGATTCTCCAGCGTCATTAGTCGTTTTTTGGAGGGGGGGGGCGGTGATTTGCGGGGAGTGCTGCGGGTACTATCAGATGGCAGGGATAATTATGGTACCATCCGCCCTGAATCCGACACCCATGGCAAATGATTCACTGGCAGACGTTGTTGTATCGGGTGAATGGAGAATGGTACAAACTTGGTGCGTGTATATTCATAATTCCTGTACATTCCGCTGTGTTTGCCGAGCCTCCAACTTGTTCGACAAGAGTACGTTCTCTCGTCGAGCACCGAAGAAGAGATACATTTAGTATTTACAGTGGGACGAATTATCTTTCTCCAAGGGGGTTAAAACTGCCCGGGAAACCGGGATCAGGACAGAAAAACGGTCCCCTTTTCAAGTTTTTCGACTACCAAGCGACTGGCACGCCTAGTAGCGGCCTTTGGACAAAATATCATCGTTAACTCGATCCAAAGCGCCCGGTTATCTCGATACGCTATTCATGGCAACAGTTCAACGGTTCAACGTTTCATTCAACCTTTTGAGAGAATTGAAATTAATTATCGTTCGAGGCGATTGAACGTTGAGGCCGGGGTTCCACGTTTCCACTCCAGGGGGCAGCAAAAAAAAACAAAGCCTTATTCCTCTCTGTCGACCGGGCGGCGCATGTCGCACGATCATCGTAACCATCATGGTTTACGTTTTTTCTTTGGAGGCTTCCTCCGGGATTATCCGGCAAGCCGTTGTTGGCTTATACACAACAAGACTCTGAGAGCCGTAGGTAAAAGTATAAAAATCTCCTCGGTGACTCCTACATCACCGTCGACCAGAGGACCAAGGGGTGTCGATGCCTTTCACGCAATGTTCAGGCGATCTTGCACCTTGAATTGTCGGTACGTACACGTACTAAGGAAACGAACTCAAAGAAGAAGAGAATTTTTTAACCGGTTGTGTCGCCCTGATTTTCAAAGAAACACAAAACTTAGAAACGCGACCATGCGCCGACGCATATAGGAGTAGGCACGAGACACATGTACGTTTGGACTTCAGAATCCTGCAGTCAGTAACTCTACATCTAAGACTCGAACAGATACGCTAGCAATATAAATGATACCCAACGGTGGGGCACGGCTTTGTGTTCTGGGGGGATGGATTTTCATCGGAGAGTCATAATCAGGGGTGTACACGGTCAGTTGCACTGCGATCACGGATCTTGTCAAGTTCCCCCCTTACGTGATGAGTTTCTATTCTTGCCGCCGGTGAATCAACTTTTCCAGAAAGTCGTGGTACGTGTACACAAGTACCAATTACCCGTGCCACTGACGTCTGGTCCGATAGTTTGAATTCAAAAGACTAAAGTAAAAAGACGGTAAGCGTGTCTTGCATTCCATTTCAATAAACCGTACTGTACCTAGTGCAGCTGAATTATTCTTCACAACTTGAAAGTCAAGAAGTGCCATTGGAAAAAAGCACGGTTGTCGGCCTTTGCCATATTTGATCGGCTACGAATGCTTGACACTGGACATGACACCGGGAGAAGCGCGCCAATGACCGAACAGTGTTACTGGACTGGCAGAAATATAATATAGCGACAGGACTCCACGCCAAGGAAGGAAGTAACGAATTGAAACTAGTCACATGGCCTACTAAACTTTTGCACACATGTTGAATGGATTTCACGCCAAGGAGAGAGTAATCAATTAAAGCGGTCATACGGATCATTTGCACACATATTGAATGATGTCATGGAGTTGTTGAGCTCTCGCAGCTCGCGCTCTTGAACTTCAAGCATTTATGAAGCACTTATGGATTCTTGGTTCGACATTATCGGGTTAATTTACCCTGCACAACCACAAGTCTCTTGTGCTCAGATTCAAGGACCCACAATTTACTGCTAGAGGACAAAGGTAAATATCCATGGCAAGCCAAAATATAAAAATAAACAAAGTTCAGTTGGAAGGATATCACAGATACTTCAAAACTGACTGATGGAAAAGAGCTGTGTTCTCGGGACAATGTGGATTCTATTCTGATCTGGAGCACACAAGCCTCAATGATAGAAAGGGTGTCATTAATACTAAGTGCCTGCCTGGATGGTATTAAAAAGACAGAACTCTCAAGATTCAATTGTAGTTCAATTCCTCACTTCTACCCTCCTTTTGTTCAAGATGATATCTGAAAGAGATGTGCCTGTACACCCTCCTGCAACGTATGTTCCACATATATCTTTTCACTTTTTAATCTCACCACTCCAACCCTTGAATTTTGAGCAGTGCTGGATATCATGTAGGAATCATCACCTTGCAATGTTCACTGGCTAGATAATACTTATCTTATCAACCAGGTTATAGGATATTTCTTGAACTGGGGGTTTTTTGGTGCCCTATGTGTTCAAGTCTGTGAGTCTCCTATTCCACTCCTTCTATGTTGTTTGGAAATTAAAGCTTTCACTGTATAGTCCTCTTCTATTGGGCATTTCCAAAAGACAGACTATTCTTGAAATTAGTTGTTTATGGCCTGTTTGCCTTGGATATCATTCAAACTGCACTTATCACCAGAGATGCTTTCTTCAAGTTTGGCACTCATTTTGGCAATGTCACCACATTTGCTTCCCTGGAGAATCTCTGGCTCTCAGTTTTTGTTATAAATGCTATTAGTATGTTGCAAATAAATTCTTCCAATTTTTCCCCTACTTATCCTCTCAACTCTCTAGGTGGCACTATTGTCCAGCTATTCTTTGCTTATCGGATCTCAGTCTTGTCCAAATCCAGAATTCTAGGGGGACTAGTTGCTCTTGTTAGTAAATGTCTTTCGTCTGGAACCTGATTCTAACTCTGTACTTGTAGCTGGCTGTTGCTGGATGTGCAGCTGGTATGGCAAGTGGTATTCGGGCCAAAATCAGTCCACTCACCAATCTGGGAACTATTGCTATTAGTACAAAGACTGAATTTAGTGTGCGTATCTCCTTTCTTGTCTGAAGTCTTTTTGGGCTGTCTGATATTTGCCAATACAGGTCTGGCTATCTATTAGTGCAGCCTGTGATATTCTTATTACAACCTCCATGGTCACAATTGTGAGATTATTCTCAGTTGAAGTTTATTCTCAGAGACTTATAATGATTCAATAGCTCTCCAGGAACAGAGGCACTGGTCTTAATCCTGAGACTGATCATGCTATTAAAAAGATAATTTGGTTGACTGTTGAGACAGGTGGGCTTTTTTTAACAATTAAAATGATTTATTCTTTGTGCTAACAATGGTTTTCAACTAACTTATAGGGACCCTCACCAGTAAGATATTAAACTTCCTAGCTTGATTGACTATTGGTTACTGACTGTTTTTCCTAGCTGTGGTTGCCATTCTCACCATGGCATTAACTATTGCTTTCCCTGAGAAGGCCTACTGCAACATATTGATGGACATCATTGGAAAAATCTACTCCAACAATTTCCTGGTTATCCTCAACCGGAGAATCAGAATCCTGGATGGAAGGAGTAATATTACCCAGTCAGCAACTCAGCAAGACAGTTTCCGCTTCTCTCCCCCAACCACAAAGAGGTCTGGCACAAGTGAAACAACAGAGGTCAAGATTGAGCGGCAAGTTTGGCCTGAGAACAACTATTCTAGGGAAGATGACATGTAGTTCTTTCATTTCTGGTAAGTCAAGCGATTTTAAGTGGCTTTATAAAGTAAAGCTGACTCTTTGTTGCATTGATCACTCACTTCCAGATGTCTATTATGAACATCCTTGTTGATCTGGGAATGATATAATTCAGGTTTTTGGTGATGGTGGCAACTGCTTGTAGTAGTACATTGGCTTTTTTATTTAACCAGTAGGACCCCTGAGGAGTGTATTCATTTACATTTTTGTTTTTTTCATTTCCTGAGCCATGCGATTAGGGTGTAAGTTCTAAATTCAATCAACAGCAACAACATGGTTTGTTTACGCCGCATGTTCACATTCCAATAATCGGTATTTAATATTGAATATTGATAATTAACTACTGACTATCTACTAGTTCTTGTACCTGCAGCCCTCACGTAGACGTTGACATTCGATTTTTTGGCATTTAACGTATTTTCGTTCCTCGTTTCGGCCGTGATCTCAATCTGCCAAGACTCGGCAGTCCAGCGTCGTCTTCAGCGGTGATTTGCTGTTCCGACTGCGGAAGCTGCGGGTTAGTAGCAATGGTTGTGGTGCCATCCGCTTCTGAGTCTTGAGTAGCGCGTAAAGCATCGGTATGTTCTCCACCCCGACTCTTCCGTTATTAAATCATTGTTTTTTTCCATGGTAGTTTTCAATTTTACGAAACCACAGTAGGAGATTGAAGAGACCCCCGAGCTGGTTCTTCTACTTGCTACTACACTGGAAAATGCGAAAAATTCTCGTATCGTTCTCCTTTCCCCAAAAATCCCAGTCCTGGGATCGTGCAATCCATTGAAATTGTACGGCTAAGATTCGAATTTATGGCGTCGCGTGTCGGGAGAGGTATTGATGCGTATTCCTGTACATACCGCCTTCCTCGACCGATGTTTTCTCAACTCAGTCCCGAAAAGGGAATTCCGTTGGACCTAGTAGCTGTATCGAGAGGCTATTCTCTGCTTGTTGCTTTTTGTCAGACGAAACCTGTCATTCGGGGCGGGTCTTCTCCAAGGTGTGCCTCGTATTGCTCCCTCTTTCGAGAAGGTGTTTAGGTTTATGTATGTTCTCTCGATTCCAGGCAGAAGAGGATGCGCATGACGAATTGCATCTTTGCTCCAAGGTCAGGACAGAACCGTGACGCCCTTCCAAGTTGACTCGTTGTTACTCAATCCACGGCCCGTGTAGCCGGTTTCCCGACGCCGTCATTCGTGGCGCTGTTCTTTTACGATAATTATCGTTCGAGCTTGAGATTCCATACCCGAGGGAAACAAAAAATGATCCTTATCCCTCTCTCTCGACCGCAATCGTACCATGTTCGATTTGTCTTTTTGGAGAGCCTCCCCATCGAGTCCGGGATTATCGCAAAGCTTTGTTATGGACACTCTCTGAGGCGTTTAGTAGATGTATAAAGACCTCCTAGAACTGGAAAAACACGGCAAACAGAATAAAGGATGTCTTCTGCACGCAATGTCAGGCGATCCTGTGCGAACTGTCGGTATGGAACCAAGGTTCTCTCTTTTCCAAGATCCCGCTTTAACTGACCTCGACGATTCTGATTTTTGGAAAAATAGAAGGCTGAAAATTGTGAGTCGGGGCATACCAGTTAGGTTACCAGTGACCGTTCACGTTTAATACTCACTTTACTTTGATAGCGATGTGACGAGGCAAGACCTATCTGCGGCCAATGTACCCGAAGAGCTCATCTTCTCCAAGGCGAAGAATGCGAGTATGCAGATTTTTCGGGGAGGACTGAATCTGAAGTGCTCCAAGAGAGGATTTATGGTCTTGAAGCGAGGATAAGGGACCTCGAAGCACCGAAACCAGAGCGAGGTTCTCTGCGCCTATTTCAACCGTATCCTGAGGGTCAAGTATGTTTGTTCATTAGTGAGGGCGGCCAGTTGAAGTCTTAAGAGAATGTTCTGGTTTTAGGATCGTGGCCAATCCTCTCAAGTAACGGAAGCTAGTTCAAATAGCCTGGAACACATCCACGCATCTACACCATTGGTACCTACGCAACTTCCGGAATTGTCGTTGGAGAGACACCAGTCGCTGTACGTGTTCCTACCCTATCTTCGATACGATACACGATGAGTCATTGGTTTACCGCAGCCTAAAGTCTGTTTTATCCCAATCATTCAACCTCGGATTTTTCCTAAACCCTACTCGTTTCTGGGACACGGCACCGGGACACCCTTCGGACAGCCTAACCCCCGGCCTGCTCGGCACAATTTATGTGCTCGGGTCACATCTTCAATCTTCGGCTTCGGAGTCAGAATTAGAATCAGAGTCGGGGGAACAGCGTCCATCCCAACTCCAACTCCAACTCCAACTCCAACACTCCCTTCCCCGTTCCCTATCGGAAGTCCCGACCATGTTAAACTCGACCCATCCACACCGTACTGTACATTCTATCCAAGCAGAGGTCCTATTAAGCACTTATTTTTTCGATACTGGCCGGATGGTAGAGGGGATGTATCACTTGAATCAAGCTGTTTCAGTGGTGATTGGTGCTGGATTAGATCGACATCGGGGTGGGGTCGGAAGCCGAAGTGCCGTTACCTCTAACCCTCACTCTCATCAGGGGATTGGGATTGGGATTGGGATGTCGCCCCCTCGGCAGGCCATCGAGGAAGGAGAGAGGATCAACGCGTTTTGGATGGTGTATATGCTCAGCAATGTTTGGGGAGCTATGGTTGGTAGTTATGCATTCGAGGGGATCGGTACGCCTTGGGGGCAGTTTGATTTGACTGACTATGAACAAGTGCTAGTGAGTAGTCATTAGGAGGGATAGCTTGAACATTACTAATGTCCCTACCCTTCGCAGTACGGGGTACATGCACTGGCACTGTGTGCTGAAAGTTCGATTCTACTCAATAGAGCAGCGACACTTACATCAAGCTTTGACTCTAGTCCGTCCCTTTCCCTTCCTTCAGTGTATACCAACCTTGGCTCATTCGATCCTCCAGATTTATCAGACACGGAAAAAAGACAATTCTTCGACTCGTTCAAAGCGCTCGACAACCTTATCGACTCTTTCATCACCTCCCGACTTCCTCCAACAGCCATGGATGGAGTAGACCGTAACGCAGACCCCACATCTCAAGGGTTCAGCGGGTTCGGGTTCAGTGTAGTCCTGTTGACTCATACAATCGCATATACCTCATGTATCCAACTCCACTCGCTATTCATCCACACCGACCCACAATCCCTGGCTAAATCGCTCGTATCGGCGAAGGCTTCTGTGCAGCTCCTGAGACAAGGGCAAGCGTCTAGTAACGGTGGTAATGGTAATGTGCGGTCGTCGGCGTTCGTGGTGCCGATATTAGGGATGTTGTGGACGAGTATCGGAATGGTCTTTTTGAAGGAGATCGAATTTTCCCGGCTTCGTCGCAGGGGAGGTGGAGATGTAGATAGAGAGGGCGAAATGATGTTGGATCTGGAGTGGTTGTTGAAGACGATGAGAGGATTCTCGGGAAGGTCGGTTCTTATGCGTAAGTCCTTTTTTTACATATCGAAAACGGTCCTGAAAAAAATCTTCTTGAATACAGGGAACCAGTACACGTTATTACAGGAGGCGTTGAAACAATTGACCTAGAATAAGAATACTGTCCACGTATAGATTTCAAAACAAATTAGAGTGCCCCCCAAATTCCAATCAACCAAAGCGAAATCAAACCTGTCCTAATGTGTCCTTGCAACACGCATTATCAACTACCCAATCTGACTCTCCGGATACGCTGGCGGCATTTCATTTTGCAAGGATTCAGCTTGTAACCGCGCGTTCAAGATTCTAGCCATCTCTGCCGTCGACATGATATTGAACCTCGCGTGTGGGTCCTCGTTGAGTGGGACACCAGAATCGACTTCTCCGACCTCCCGTTGAACATTTGAGGGCGTCACGGTAGGTTCTTGGACAGGAGACCTCGGAGGAGGACATAACCGAGATTTCACACGCATTCCTCGTGATACCAGAGATACCGGAGATGTCCCAGGGGTGGTCCTGTCCCCTTGCGGAGAGTACAAAGTACTCAACCACTGTTTGCGTTTAACTCGAGTTATCGGTGATATGGGAGAAGTGTCGCCGCTGGAACCTGGTATCTGGAATGGAGAGATCAGGTATGATATAGATGGAAGTTTCCCGAGTCCCCGCCTCCTCCTCCTTCTGCGAATACAAAGGCATGCGGTCAACCCCGAAAGCAGGCCAATGAATGCTAAACCCCCGACAACTCCTCCTGCTATTTCGCCAGATTTGGTCGCGTTTTTGGTCCCGGGTGATGACGCTCCTGAACCTGTTCCTGACGGTGGCTTGCCATTGCCTCCTGGACTCGTGCTGTTGTCGGGATTGATAGCCTGAACAAAGACCATAGCAGCGTATGTTTGGTTTGATTTGCTGAGACTTCGTTGCGGTATTCGGTCGAGAGGTCCGGTCCCTGGGTCTACGTATATATTTGATTGTTCGAGGGTCGAATTGTCGAGCAGGGCATTATACTAAGTACTCGATTTGATGAGATGTGGAGCGACAGTAGGGCAACGTTACCACTTACTTGAACAGTGATGAATTCTTTCACATATTCCCTCATCGTCGGATGGACTTGATTCCTCTTGTACGCCGTCGCAAGCCCTCGTACCAGGTACGCGTCACCTGATGGAAAGCCCAATGGTACCCCTGACAATTGTATCACCCCATCCAGCTGTTTACTGTCCCGGTAGACGGTGGAAGAATTGATTGCGTCTTGAAGGCTATTCACAATGGGAATCAGACATATACCCAAGAGGAAGAGCAACTTAAACCACTCAACAGGCCATCGATCGATGTATCATTTGTGCTAGACGCGAGGATAGACAGTCCCTCAATGATAGTTCCGGTATCTGGAAACCATGCCGGAAAACCTGTACTAAGGCAGAAGCCATCATTGACATTCTCCAAGGCAAAGACGGATTTCTCGTTTTGAGGGCCGTTTGAGTGGGGAAAGTATGAGAAATTCTTGAGAAATTGTAGGGTTCGGTTGGCGTATTGAGTGTACGTGTTGTTCGAGGTTAACTCCCCCAATAAGGCTGACAGGCTGGGCAAGTATAAGTGTTCGATATACACATAGAAATACGCCAGGTTCCTCACGTAAAGAAGGCCCTAATCTGAGAGTTTGAGCAGTGTAGGATGTATAGAGAAAAAACTTCACCTACGCGGAAGGGGAAGAATCCACCAACCCGTTCGTCGAATTCGTGTTCTTCCCGACATCAATTAGAACCAGAATATATGAGGATGTGATCGGAACATACTGAGAATACGCCACCGAGTAATGATTCTGCCAATATTCAAGCATAAGCTAGTCAAAACGGTACCAATCATGCACTCACTTCCATTGCATTCGGTTCGAAGAGATAGGGACTTTCGAGCCGATTTCTTAGATTCAATTTCTTCGTCTGAGATGGAGTATGACCTCCCAAAATCCCATAACTGTTGCGCTATCGTCATGTAGCGGTCATCTTGATAGGCGATATATGCTTTGCTGGCGGCATATCCATACTCCCTCCATACAGAGTGCGATTTAAGTATGTAGGAACCCGTTGAAATGATGATGCAACCTACATAAAGGTGAACAGAGTAGCCTGATCTCGTATATGATGTCAGCGCACAAAAAGTTTCGAATAGAAGGAAGGGCTGACACTGATAACTATACTCAGTATAAAAACAAAGGAGTCTTTATAAAAACATACTCTGATGCATTCATTACTTCTGCCGACACCTGAGTCAGCTGAACTTGCAAAAAATCTCGATATGTGGTGTTGTGGGTTAGGATATCGTATTCTGCCATCTGGGAGTGGAGAACAGGTGTTATCGAAACTAGATATAGATTTGGAGTTCAGTACATGTTCTTGATCTCAAAGATAAACCTCACAGTGGTCACCAAACGTCAAGATTCCATTGCTATTTGGTGGTACAGCGTCCGTGTCTATGTCAATCGCGGCACTTGCCAAAGTTACAAGTTCTTCATATGTGCGTTCTTTGGTCTGCATTAACAGTTTAGTTTCGCCAAATGTTGACAGTAGTACAAATCATACCAAGTTGGCTGACGTCACTGAAGGCAGGGATGGAGACTGTGCAAGAACAGCCTTGAGAATTAGGGGGGAAAGATAAAACCAATGAGAGAAAACCATGAAATGAGTAGCGAGTGAATGGTAGGTTAGCCAGGTGGTATTGAAAAGATTGACACTCAGTGACCGAAAGGTTCATGGAAAGGGGAGGAATACTTGGCAGCTCTCACTACCCGGTGGATGCACCAACACAGCAAGGGCGGGGGAACAAACCTCGAGGAATACACGCGGTTTCAAGTGAGGGGGACGAAAGGAAATTTGACCCCTGGAGTATTGACAGTTATAAATATATGGGCTATTAATGGCATCTGGCATCTCGTGTGAGCAACAAGAATTATTTAGGTCGCAGCCGAGAAACAATCACCAGATTTGAAGCAACGGATCTGTCATAGTTCCTGAGAAAAGATAAGACGGGCGTAACTCCACAGGCTTCCGCCCTAGCATGAATCAAAACTGGGGAGACGACGCCGATCCTTCACGATTCCGGTGTCACGAGCCACTGAATAGCATATGGGGTGCCCGGAGCTTCCTACGAGGTGACCATGTCCCATCGTCGTGGCGACGGCGCACTGGTAATGAAGGAAGGAAGACAGGCTTCGCCTACATTGCTAGTGAAAAGACGAAAAGAATTTGGAAAGAAACCTTCGATGACATGACAACGACGTATGTGTGAAAATGATCCAGACATAAAAAAATCAGTAAATTTGAAAAATAATCGGTAATAAAGAAGATAGAGAGCTAACACTTCGGAGTTCCAACTTGCACTGACCATCAATAGCGGGGCGTACGACGGAAAATATTGCATCTAACTAAAAAAACACCAGGTCAGAAATAGATTCTGTCAAGATAGTACAGGAAGCAACAAAAATTGCAAAACGGGATCATCGACTCGGCACGGTGTATTAGACTGAGTTCGAGTCTTAGTGATACCCTCTTATCTCCTCACACCTCCTCACAGAACCTAATACCGTAAAACCTCAGATAGTTTTGCATAATGTTCGCTTACCTGTAGGAGTCCGCGGAGTACTTCT
Source organism: Marasmius oreades (assembly GCF_018924745.1). Lineage (NCBI taxonomy): Eukaryota > Fungi > Basidiomycota > Agaricomycetes > Agaricales > Marasmiaceae > Marasmius > Marasmius oreades. The sequence goes on from NC_057323.1 coordinate 5,774,473, forward strand.
TGCTATCTGTCCATCAATATCCAGCCGCCGTCTCGACCTAAACTAAACAAAGAATCAGATGCCCCGTCAACACTAGATGTCTGATGTTTCCGGTATCAAACGGCGGGAACCACTGACAGCGCCGGTGCTGAGCATTCTGGAAGGGTGATATCAGTAGCCGACGATATTGACTCGACGTCAACAACAGTCGAGGGAAGATTGCCTAGTTCGTGGGACAATCAGGATTGACTCCACCAGAACTAGTAAAGGGCGTTCGTTGCAACTTCAGGTGAAAACACACACACAAGAAATTTGGAATCCGACCCTCCCACGAGTACTAGAGTTTCCTCAACCGGATTTATCGTCAGATTAATGTCCGTCAATTGCACGATTCGACCTTTAAAGGCAGGCGCGTCCGCATAGAGATCGGAGCTTCGACCGAAATCGCCGAAATGTCCAAGGCAGGGGTTTTCGAGGATACGAAACCCTCCGTTCTAAAGAAGTGCTGGAAGTCAGCATCCTCGTAGCACCCAATGCCATCCGCCTGAAACTCACTTATCCCTGAAACCCACTGAGCGTCCAGGTACGATCCTGCCAAAACGTTCGCCAGTGTTGACATATGCTGTTCCTGAAGGAAAAAAGAAAAGAGTAAGAGCTCAATTTTCAATTCGGGTAGGATACATATAGGACTGCTCTACACTGAAAATCCTCACTAGCACCTGAGTCAATTGTGCGGGTGTACGAGGGTAATGAACGACTAGGAACATGAATGAAAACCGACTGATAGGATGCAAGTGCTCACACTGCTTCTTGATCATTGTTTATACCATTATCCTCGTTTGGCTTCCAGGTATCACTAAGTTCTGTTCGTCCGAGGCCAACCGGTAGCGTAGAAAGACATGGCGAATCCCTTTGGAACAAGGCATACAATCGACCCTATAGAATACCTGGCCGCTTGGGGGGGCAAAAGCTTGGGAATGGAAATGGGAGGCACTCTTGATACGACCTTAGCGAATAAGGAAAGGTGGACTATGCACACAAAATAATTAACGGGTGTTATCGACGTACTATGCTCGAGTTACTCACCGAGCGTCGAACAAGCGCGTGCCGTTCTTCTTTAAACCAACGAGAACACTCCAGACCGTGCTATTTGACTTTGAGCCGTAAAATTATTGAGTCTGTAATCCTTCTGAACGATTGTCGCTCGACGCTGGCGGCTGAATGTATCGCAGACTAACCGGAGCGAGGGGAACGTCATCAGAATTTCCGATTCCTCTACCTCTTTCCTATCCTGTACCCACAAATTTCTTTTCTATTGACTACTATCTTTCATTGATGCGTTAGACCGAGAAGGTTCGTGCTTCGTTGAGGCGTTGATGGCGTCGTGGTTTCGTGGTCGTTTGAGATTGAGGAGTTACGTGACTGTCACGATCAGTAGAATAACTGGCAAATCCCGGGATTGCGATTCGGTCCGGTGGTCCGAACGCCGGGAAGATCACGTTTTCGGCAGGTAATAATTACAGTATACTAATTCGTACAAGGGTTTCTCAAAGTTGTATTTAGGTGAACTAGTGCGTGGATCATCATAAACGCTAATTCTGAACCGTAAGTAGGCTATTCCCGACTGTGCGAAGAATTTTTGACTCAAAGTTACACAAAATCTGCATTTGTTTTTTGGCGCTTTCAAGTACCATACAATACCACTACTTTAGTAGCCATAGACTTTCTTCAGTTCGTTTTTAGTCTCGGCATGGCTCGGGTTGGACATGACTATTTCGACCTCCTTTCCGTTGCTCCGCAGAGTGACCTTATAGGTGTAGTACCCATCACCAAACGTCCCCTTGGTTTCACCATCTGCATCGGTTTTGACATCTCGGAAGGTGGAATTTACAGCATTATTCGCCTTTTCGACTCCCGAGGCATCGACAGTCCACTGATGATACAGGCCAACGGGGGCACCGTTAGACACACCGCGAGGAATGACGAGAGTCAACATCTCGTTTTCCGCGTATTTGAACCAGTTTAGCTTCCCGGTGAACACGGCCGTAGAGCGAAACTGCACCAAATTGTTATACTGTCGTTCCAACTTTGTAGCAGCGGATTGGTTGTTCGCTGGATTGAACAATGACACTTCGATTGTACTGGCATCGCCTGCAACAGTGACATTGAAACCGTAAAAGTCGAAGGTAAAGGTGAGCTTGTATTCATCGTTTTTCGTCGTGACAGAGCTGATAAAACCTAACTACGAAACATTTAGTAGAGAAATCAGGGTAGTCAGTGGCAAGAGGTATTGCATACCTCGTTCACGTTTATTTTTTTGTTCCGATTTGCAGCATCCTGGGTCCATTGCCAAAACGCACAGACTGGATCGTTCAGGGCGAAGCCCGCTGGAAAGACGATGGTAATGGACTCATTGTACGCGAAGGTAGCAAACGTGCCAAGTTTTCCGTTGTAGACTAGCATTGGAATAGAGAGCAGTCTTTTCTGTCGAGGAGGCGTTTGAGACTATGGTCTCATCAACTTCCAAACCCTTCTTATAAACACTGTGCCCCAAAATATCTAAGAACAGGCGCCCCTCGGGCTCCCGTACGACGTGGCATAGAGTGAGAAGCCTTGGGATTCCGCTAGTTCTACTCCAATTGAACATTCGCCTTGGACCAGAGTGTTTACTTACTGTAAAGCGCTACCAACCAATCCGATGTTTTCGCTTTTCATACTCAATATTCAAAAGCGCGGACTAGTACCAGTGGATGACACGAGATCATCGATGACAGCCGGGTAGCAGATCTCGGTAGTTATGTAGAAGAAGAAACAATAGGGACTTGGAGAGTGATAGAAGGAGTTTCGAATAAATGAAGGACAGCAGAGAAAACACTCAACTCGTAATATTTAGAGGCTCTGCACGAGGGAAGATGTGGAAAGAAGAAACGATTTCCTCTCGAACGACAAGTCGACAATGGCCCGGGAATTTGTTTTCATGATTACTGAGTCGTAAAACGCTTTGTCAAATCTCCCCGTTCACCGGATCACCGCTGGGATTACTTTTAATTATGGCATGACTAAGTATTCGAAGTTAGTGCACCAAGTATACTGCTGTCAGAAGTATGAAAAGGGCGCCAGTTCGAATCTAGTTAGCCCATAATCCCATTATGTCAAAGGCCCGGGCCAGAACATTGTCGGCTTTCACTGGGACCTATTTAAACGCCGAGCCCACGACAGCAGGCATTTTGGTGACGGAAGTCGGGCTTTTGTCTAATCGATAATCAATCGATAATAGTTCGTGAGTCATTTCGGAGCATGAACACACCATTTATCATGTCCAAGTAGCTCAAATTGGCGGTCAGTACGCAGCAATCAAGTTTCAAACTAGTAACTTCGATTGACGCCTTGGAGTGATGCACATGCCTCCGGCCGTCGCATCGGTGCGGGGGCCAAATTCTCGGCACCACATTTTCCAGGGATTTGATGCCGTGCTTACGAGATACGAATAAATGCCGAGGCTGCACTGACTACCGACGGCCTCCGGTGTTATAATTACTCTAATCATTCCATTTTCAACATTAAAGCTCAATTGGAAGACCACAATACACAGGTTCAATCGTCAATGCGTAATACGTACCCACATAAATTAAGTAGCAAGTCAGATAAAAGATAACCTTAACAAGTGAAGACCTTCGGACCTGTTAATGTTCAATCATCAGTAGGTTAAAGCCCGGAACAAGATGTCGGATAATTGCCTGGGATCACATAGTTCGTAACAGGAGGGTAATAAATGCTCAGTGTGATACCAGGGTCCGTGCCTTTATATGCTCCCGGGAAGCTGACGGTAGCAGGCGAAGCGCTTCCACCACCAGTTATATTGATTTGAGCGCATTCCATCTATTTGACAAGTGAAGAGAACAAGTCAACGACGTAGGAAAAAGAAAAGGGAAAAGTTCAAAAACAGGGGACATACATAGAATTGAGCACCGGGGTAGGAGCCTGCAGCATGAAGCGCAATAATTTCATGCCTCATCAGGTATTGGCCTGACGGAACGCATTTGGGAATCGTGAAGGTGACTTTTCCATTGTTCGCGATCAACTTGTCCACAGCCCATGTGTTTGTGGATGCGTCGAAACCGTCTTCGTAAATCTTGAACCATTTGAGGCCGGTGACCGTGGATTGGGTCGCACTGGGGACTTTAGCTCTGAGTTTGACACGATAGGTAAGTAAGTGCTGTTCCAAACAGTGATGGAGAATAGGAGTGGTCGAGAACGAACTGACAGGTAAGTGATTATAGGTCCCTTGTGGCTCGCGTCGAGTACATCGGTCGAACCGAGGGTGTGATGCCACTCGGTGGTGACTTGTGCGCCAGCTGGAACGTTGATGACCGCCTGGGAGATGGGTTGGTGGTAGGGATTGATACCTCCGTTGCAGATGATGTCTATCTCTCCGAGTCAGCGGATTGTGGATGAAGATAGATCGACGAGCGGGAGCACGAACCGTTGGAGGTGACGTCCATAATCGGCTGTAGGAGAAGAAAAGAAAGGTTGAGTTCCGACAATGTTCCGCAAGAGGAGGAAGGGCTCTCTGACTTACTCCATCGTAGTCGGGCACTCGAATCCCAGTCAACTGGCCTTGGTCGACACCATTCACATACATTTTCTAAACGTTGGTCAATAAAGATGAACGATACGCTTTACGATGGCAACAACTGTACCTGGAAGATGGTATGCCCGGAGGCATATCCTGCGAGTAACAAAGCGAGGACGACAGACTTCATCGCAATGACAAGACCGACGGACCTGGGGAACAGAGTTTTACGGTCTTTATCATAGTCGAGGAAAATAGTAGGATAAATCGAGCGATATTTTCCAGATATAATTCCGCTTTCCGAATCAAGGTCCTGACGTACCTCTCAAAAACAAGCTCGACTTCTCTTCGGGGGGTATCCTAATTCATGGAAGACCATCGTCATCGTCATACACTTGAATTAAACCCATTCAACCCAAAACGCGGGCAGTGGTAGTATCTGGTAATAGAAAGGTAAGAAATGTAAATCCGGGTTTTTTCCAGTCTTAATTGAGATAAGGCCGGGTTTCGCCTATGACATCGTGAACGCGAGCATGTGCGTGATGACCCTATTCTTGGCTCTAGAGATACATATCTTAACCGTTGGGAAGGTTGTTGGACTATCACGGATCGGGAAAAAGAGAGAAAGAGATACAGTGACACGTGGGAATTTAATGACTACCCACGGTTGAATGTTGAAACTCCGACAGACTCCGACCAATACCCGAGAATTTTTCCTCGCTTTGGCGTTGTTCGACTGCAGCCTGTCAATCATCATTCTTGAACTTCATCAGGCCCTTGTACCCGTACAACATCTTTCGCCGAGCCTGTCAAGCGCTTGTCTCCGTATTTCTGAATGAAATGACTCTACTATTGTCGCCACTCTGAATATCTTGTAGTGCGCCACGGAACAAGCTTCAGCAAACCTTCAGGAACGAACGGCAGATGTACATTTAATGGTTGAATCTTTCTACCGTTGTCGAGAATGTTCCAAGCTGACATTACAATGCCCTTTTTCTGTTTTCTGCTCAAGCGAGGACGATAGAGGTCTGTATAGTTAATGAGATAGAGCGGCTTTCATCGTGAGGATCATCATTTTTTATTCACTGATATGTCAACCTTTTTCTGATAAACTCGCACGCACGGCGCTGGTTTGTTTCACGTATAACTGTCAAGACCGCGAAAATCAAATTCTCTTTTCCACACCAACGGGAGGCTTCTCCAAGTGATTTCACTTCGTATCCTCACTGCTCAGACTGTCCTTACTTGGTGCCCATCCCATCCATTCGAATCATGTTTCCGTTCTTTTTGTTTCATTATCTATTTCTTTTTCTATTCTTTGACGTTTCTGCCCAAGGTCCCCCTTTACCATCAACCAACTTAGTATGAATTTGCTTGATCTAAAGCTACCACGAAATTAACCTATCGATGCAGACTAAAGACCGTTCATACGAAGAGAAAGTATCGACCGCCAGGGGCGCCATAGATATCGAGGTGACCGTTACAACAGACACAAACGGAACATTAAGTTTTTATGATAACTGTGAGTTTACCATTTGAAACAAGCATGCCTACGGAGCTCAAATCCTACATCTAGTTCTAGTTCAAGGACTACCCACCCTTTACTCCCAAATGGCGGAATTAGACACAATAACTCGCAATACGACTTATCGAGAAATTCTGCAAGATCAACTCCCACAAGCGGCGGCAGAATTAGTGTCCTCAGACCTGTATGCTTCGCATTCTCGATTTCTTCTGGTGTCTGTAACTAACTAGTTGTTCCTACATCAGTGTCAGATTCTTCCTTTACGATTCAGATTCGAAAGCTAACTTTCAATTACATGACAATAGGTACTCAATTATCTGTGAGTTGCAGTCCGTGTTTTCGACAGATTCCACATATTGATATCGTATATAGGGTACACGGATACGCAGCCACTAAAGCATATATTGCTTACCGGGATGACCACTTTCTGACGTTGGCGCAACAGTTGTGGGAATTCGGGAAAGCGTATTGTATCTCGGATGAAGACATTGAAGCAAAGCAGAATGCGAAGAAGACCTCGTCTCTCCGAACTGAATGTGATGGAAGTAAGCCTCGTTCTTTCCTAACTATAACTGAGTTTGAATGCGTTGCTAGAATCGTTAGTTGGTGGAGTGTTCCTGGCATGTTCCCCGTGACAATCCATGGCTTCTCCCTGGAACTGATATCATTTCCATCAAGACAACAAACTTAACAAACGGGGCGATTGAGTTTCGAGCTACCTCGTAGGTACCTTATTGTTATTATTTGTGCTCCTGTCACTCACACGCCGTTATAATTAGGGCCTTTTTTACGTGAGAAATCTGATATGCTTTTCTCGTTTGACTTGCGCCTGAACGAACTGGGCAGTTTATCGGCGGTACTGGCCGAAGCAACGTCGAATGCAACCTACATCAAAGCTGCAAATCAAACCCTTCAGTTCCTCAAGAATTTTGGCTACTTTCCACGTTCGGATGATCCTTCAGACCAGAAAGGTATCCTCGCCTTGGATAGCGATCCACCTTGTCATAGCAATTCCTATGTGCAATGGTACCCTACTACCGGGGATATCATCGAAGGACTATCCATTCTCGCATCTCTGCAGGACGATGCAACGACTGAAAGCTTGTTGAGTGGCCTTTACTTTTGTCATCGGTAGTATAAATCGCTGATCACATCCTATTGTCGATTAGTCTCCAAGACGCTATCAATTCGTCTACTCTGTACCGGAACAATCAACAGTCGAATGGTGTCATCCACATGACGAGGATGCCATTTAGCCTCCTGGCAGGCGACCCGTTTCTGGTGCGCGGACTTGGGACGGCATATCGGAAGAATCACATCGAACCTGGTATGCGTGAATATATCAAAGATTTCATAAATATTCAGGTATCACAAGGGTTCCTCCCTTTTGCCTTATTATTGCTACCGATTCTTACTATTACTCGAATAGTACAACTACCTACTGGATGACGCGATTATCCAGCAGTCGAACGTATATGTGGATTCCGGGTCTGGACTGCGACCCCCAGCACGAAATCTCAGCCCGATAAACCAGACATACGCTGTTATGGTGTTTGTCCAGGCTATCGGTTCTGCCAACGACACAGGCGCTGGCGATCCGTCGTCGTCCAGTCGTCCGGGAACAACTGGGTCAGGGTCAGGAGGCGGAACCACAAAAGCCTTCACAACAGGCGCGATAGTAGGAATCGTTGTTGGGATTGTAGCCTTCCTTGCCTTGCTTTCGGGATTCATAGCGTGCCTTTGCCTTCGCAGAAGGAGGCGAGAACGGAAATTACCCTTTATATACCAGACTTCTCCATTTCACCTACCAGACCCGAATTCAGAAATGGACGAGTCGAGTCTTACATCGCCAACATCACTGACATCACCGGGAGTTCGTGGAAAATCCTGGTTGCAGGCTGGGTACTCTGCGCGAACCGACCCATTCTCTCCCGTGTCCTTGACAACTCCGACGACTCCAACAACTCCAGTTTCCTCAAAAAGACCGGGAGTACGAGTTAAAACCCGTTTGGACTCTCCGCTCCCTTCGCACCCTCCAACAGTGCCGTCCGTTGCGACTCCTTCCGAGGAAAACCGGGCTGTAGGACCTGCAGAAGATGTGGACTCTGGACCACTGAACGACGATCCACATGCGAGGTTCCATGCCATGTCGACGACGGAGATGGTTAGGGTCTTGAATGCACGTGTTCAAGCAGAAGGGTTCATTAATGAAGGGCCGCCTTCCTATTTTCAAAGTGAGGTCCAGACTTGAAATTTAGTTGGGTTCTATCTTGGATTTGTTGGCTGTAATATATTGACTGTCATTTACGAACCATGGCTTGTGGATATACCTTTCGTGGACACGTCCAAAGTAGTAGCTCTACTACATCCATTTGAATGTTTGAACTTTACCTTATCCGAATGTTCAGTAGCTTTACGAAAATCGAGAGTAGGTATATTGTACTGATTTACTTATCAATCAAACCGAACTATCTGTACCTCTGTTACACATTCCCATGATTATTTTAACGTCCAACCTGACTTTCCGGATATGCAGGCGGCATATCTGACTCTCTGTGCCCGGAGGAATCGTGTCGTAGACGCGCCATCAGGACTCTAACCAGCTCAGCCGTCGAAACGGCGTGAAGTCTGAGATGGGCCAAGTCATAATCATCGTCTGAAGGAGGTTCGGAATCGACTCTTGGTAGTAAGGTGTTCATTTCGTCTCTGGAAGACGCTGCAACCTCGCTCCTCTGAGCCACCTCGGGTTGAGCGTTTGTACTTTGAGATTCGATGACTCCCGGACTCGGCTCTGACAACGTCAAAGTGCCCGTAGTATTATCATCCATCTCCCTCGTTTCTGGTAGTACGAACGGGGTTGGCAAGTATTCGGCCGGGACTTCAACTTCGCGTTGTGAATTTAAATAGGATTCCTCGCTCTTTTTCCATCTCCGATGATGAGCAAACATCAAAGCCGACAAGATGGCGATGAATACGAATCCCCCGGCGAATGAGCCTCCGATTATTTTTGTTTTCCTATCGTTTTTTGGCGGTGGCGTTGGCTCGGCACGAGGGATATTGATGCTGTTGATAAGAACCATAGTGGCAAATGTTTGGCTTAAAGCTTGGGGAGTCGATGGTGCCCCGGATCCGGCGGTCCAGTCCCCCCCGTAGATGTTCGTTCCGTTGAATGTGGCGTTATGAAGCAGGGTGTCATACTGTGAGGATTACGAAGCACATACTGCGGTCAATGGAGGGGCGTACCGTAAACAAACCGAGGTGTACCTACCTGAATCTGTATGAACGTCTTGAGAAAGTCCAAGTTTGATAAGGGATCCACAGCTTCAAGAGTCCAGTATGCTTCCGATATCCCGCGCACCAGAAATGCATCCCCTTTTGGGTAGCCTGACTTCGCATGTGAACCTAAGTCCAAAATACGATCCGGCCGTGCTTCTTCCCGCTGAACGGTCGCAGAGACTATCGTCTCCCGCAGGCTTACCAAAAAGAAAAGTGAATAACACTCTCACAAGGATTAAGGCGAGTAGCAGACACTCAACAAGTCTAGGGTCGGTGAGGTCCAATTGGAGGTTTCCTGGCCAAAAGCCTCATAGGCCACGAGAGTAGATAGCCCCTCAATTATATCTCCCGTATTTGAGTACACAAAATCTGGGTAAGGGCCGTTTATACATTCACTGCCATCGAAAGCGAAGAGGAGTGGTTCATTGTGAGCACCGTTCGAGCGCGGGAAGTATTCGAAATTTCTGAGAAACTGGAGTGTCTGACTTGCGGCTTTAAAATACGTCTCGTTCTGAGTTTCTTGATAGAGTGCTGCTGAAAGCCTGTCGACAGTTTTCAACTTATCTCTGACCCGAAATAGCAGGTTTCTCACTTGAAGAAGGCCCTGACCAACGGGTGAGCGACGTTTGAGAGGATGAAATCATGGATAGCCGAGACTTACGCGGTGGTGCTAGACTCAATTGCCCAATCTGTAGAACTATTTGTCTTTTTATGCGAGACAAATTAGCCGATATCGATCTTCGAGATGTAATGGGAACTTGCCAAAACACTCCGCCAACCAAGGATTCTGTTCAAATTGGAACATTGAGTCACTGAGTGCTGGCATAAGATCGTTGAGCCCTTGAATAGGGTATACATACTGCCATTACAATCGCTCCGAAGAGATGGACCTTTGGTGGCGATTCTCTTTGATTGGATATCTTCATCCTATATCCAGTACACCCTCCCGATATTCCAGAACTCTTCTGCAAAGGCAAGGCTCGAGAGGTTACCTCGATGAGCTTTATGTATCCTGTTTGCGGCATATCCGTATAGTCTTCTCACGTTTTCAAAATCCCCAGCAAAGATTGGGAAAGGTCAGGCAACTTACATGTAATGTCGTATCTGAGCGAGCAGATTTCGTCAGCCTTCAGAACTAAAAATTTGTAAGATTGAACCTAACACTAATGAGCCGAATAGTCAGCAGATGATTTGGACATCGGATTTTAATGAGAACGTACAAAGGAGACTCTGTAATTACTGCTTGAGCTGCTTATGGGAAATATAAGTTCAGACGGTCCTCATATGTCGTGCCATTAGTGATAAAATCGAAATCTGCCATCTGGCAGTATATAAGAGGTGTTGTACCTAAAGAAACAATTAGGTCTCTAACCAATGCTTGATTGAGTAAATCTGCACCATGATCTTTTAAACTCGTTCCATTCGGGCCGTAGGATATTGTAGCCACGACTACATCCAAAGCCGCACCCGCTATCCGCCCACCGTCTTTATTTGGAGAGACCGACGTCGTCCTAGTGTGAATGTTCGACTTGGAGCCCAGTAACGTCAGAACTTACCAGCATCATTGGCAATAGACCGTGCCACCACATGAGCCCCGTATTTGATGATGACTAGAAAAAGAACTTCGAGAGAGGTGTAGGCGAGAAGCATGTCTGAGAGGATGTGAGATGTTTCAATGGAAAGGTCGCGGAAGAAAAGGGCAGTTCATCCTGATTACATGGACCTTGTAAGCAAAGTAGTACTAGTGAACTACCAGACGCTCTCCGGTCAGATGGTCAGGGCCTTTGATACGCCATACAGCCTTTTGACAGTTCGCATCAATAGTCCGTACGTCGTAACTCTTGGCGGTAAGGAATACTTTCGGTCCCAATGGTCTGCATTCATTATAACCATGGTGAGGGGTTGTTCAATATTGTTGTTTTTGGCAAGGCCGCTACTTTGGGATGCGCAAAAAGCACTCAGGACAGTAAGCATGATGGTTTATGAGGTTTGAAAAGTAAAGAAGTAAAAGCACCTGGCACGGGGCTCTATCGATATCCTCTACAACCAAATTAAATGCCCTTGCCTAGTGACTAGTACTGGCGGTGAAACGAACGCGTGGTGAAAGCGGGAAAAAACCTTGAGTTCCGTTATTTAACTTGATATATCGGTAGTATGGCGTCTTCTCTGTCGATTGGTGAGGTTTTGAAACAGGTGAGATGGAGGATCATGCATTCATGAATGGGCTCCTAGTCCCTTGCACCGCATGCGGGATGAAGGCACCGACTTTGTCCGCCCCATTTTCGCCGGTCGAGGGGAGAGCCAGTCTCTTGCTGAATTCCACTTGGTCAAGGTTGGCTTTTGCCAACCAGCGGCCAAGTTCAAACGCTCCACAAAAAAAAAAAAAAAAAAAAAACCTGACGCGTGACGGAATTTTTGATTCCGAATTATAAGTACGTCTTCTATCTACATTCACACGATTCTTTGCCCGCGTTGGTGCGGATCACTTTGGCATTGTTTGACTGCAGCCCGTGATTGAGTCGCCATCCTTGTTCGTTTTATTTTTATTCTTGAACTTCATCAGGCCCTTGTAACCGTATAACCTCTCTCATCGAGCCTTTCGAAGTCTCGCGCTCAATCTCAGCCACACTTTTGAATGAAATGACTCTACTATTGTCGGCGTTCTGAATACCACGCAGTGCTCCGGAGAACAACCTTCAAGGAACGAAGGGCAGATGTCGAATCTTTCTACTGTCTAGTCGGATGTTCCGCCTCAATATTGCAATGCCGTTCCTCTTAAACAAGGGTGTTGGCTCAGTGTGGTCTTTATTCAATGGAAATATAAAAGCGGGTGTTCGAGACAAGGATCGGTATCCTTGTGTTCCGACGAAGACGTTTTATTGATCCAGAGGCCCCTCGATGTCCTTGATGATCTCCGTTTTATTGAATCTCTTGCGAGATTGTTACCTCTCATGGGTACTATGATTATCGACGCGAGGACGACGGTCTGTATACTTAATGGGATAAAGTGGCCTTCATCGTGAGCCTTATCATTTTTGCATTAACTGATATGTCCACCTTTTTTCTGATAAACTCTCACACAGAGACCTGGTCTGCTCATGTATAACTGTCAAGGTTGAAAACATCAGATTGCCTTTTCCTCACGCGCCCACTGCATTCGAGCCTTTCTAAAGACCTTTCGCAGCCCTTTATATCCATTCCCCCCCCACTTTACGGTCGTTACTTCTGGTGGCTCTCCGGGTGACTTTGCTTCGTATTCTCAGACTTTCCTTACTAGTGGTCGACGATATCCATTCAAATCATGTTTCCCTTCCCTCTCTTTCACTATCTATTGTTCTATCTAGTCTTCGAAGTTTCTGCTCAAGGACCCCCTCCCCCTCTAGCGACATCGACCAACTTGGTATGAACTTCTTGGCTCAATCTCAAACTTGTCACTCAATTGACCTGTCGATGCAGACCAAAGCCCGGTCAGATGGAGAGAAAGCATCGAGCGCTAGGTCCGCTATAGATATACAGTTGACTGTTTCAGCAATAGATGCAAACGGAACGTTAACCTTCTATGATCCTCGTGGGTCTATTGTTTTCAACGAGCATGTCTACCCAACTCAAACCCTGCATCTAGTTCAAATAACACCCACTCTCTACTCCCAAATGGCGGAATTAGACATAATAACTCGCAATACGAGTTATCGAGAACTCCTACAAGATCAACTCCCACGATCGGCGGCAGAAGTAATGTCCTCAGAACTGTAGGCTTTGCATCTCAAATTTCTTTGATGTCGGTACTAAGTAGTTGGTATACCAGTGTCAGGCTCTTCCTCTACAATCCAAATTACAGACTCGAAGCTAACCATTAATTACGTGGATAATAGCTACTTGACTATCTGTGAGTTGCAGTCAGGACTTGCGACAGATTTCATATATTGATATTATATAGGGTACACGGATACGCAGCCACTAAAGCATATATTGCTTATCGGGATGACCACTTCCTGACGTTGGCACAACAATTATGGGAAGTCGGGAGAGCGTATTGTATCTCGGATGAAGACATCGAAGCAAAGAAGAATGCGAAAAAGACCTCGTCTCTTCGAACTGAATGCGATGGGAGTGAGCTCATTCCTAGTCCTTTTTCCGACAAGATAATAACCAAGTTTGAATGCGTTGGTCACAGAATCCTTAGTTGGTGGGGTGTTTCTGGCATGTTTCCTATGACAGCTTATGGATTCTAGCTGGAACTGACATTATTGACATCAAGACAACAAACTTAACGAACGGGGAGCTTCAGTATCGAGCTACCTCGTAGGTACCTTGTTCCTTTCTGTTTGTGCCTCCGTCAATCACACCCCGTCACACTTAGGGCTTTTTTTACGTGAGAAATTTGATCTGCTTTTTCTCTTTTGACTTGCGCTTGAACGAACTGCGCAGTCTATCGGCGGTACTGGCCGAAGCGACGTCGAACACTACCTGCATCAAAGCTGCAAATCAGACCCTTCAGTTCCTCAAGAATTTCGGCTACCTTCCACGTTCGAACGATCCTTCAGACGAGAAAGGTATCCTCGCCTTGGATAGCGATCCACCTTGTCATAGCGCTTCCTATGAGCTATGGTATCCTACTACCGGGGATATTATTGAAGGGCTCTCCATTCTCGCGTCTCTGCAGGACGATGCAGCGACTGACAGCGTGTTGAGTAGCCGTTCCTTTTCTCATCGGTATATTATCGCTGACTATTGTCGATAGCCTCCCTGACGCAATCAATTCGTCCACTCTGTACCGGAACACTCAACGGTCAGATGGCGTTATTCAAATAGCGGAGATGGGTGGCTTCCCGATGAGCGACCCGTTTCTGGTGCGCGGGCTTGGGACGGCATATAGGAATAATCACATCGAACCTGGTATGCGTGAATATATCAAAGATTTCATAAATATTCAGGTATTACATTGTTCCCATTTATTTTTTTGCCTCATTCAAATCGCTACTGATTGTTACTATTACTCGAAATAGTGCAACTACCTACTGGATGACGCAATTCTCCAACAGTCGAACGTGTATATGGACTCCGGGGCTGGACTGCGACCACCAGCATCGACTCTCAGCCCGGTAAACCAGACATACGCTGTTATGGTGTTTGTCCAGGCTATCGCTTCTGCCAACGGCACAGGCGTTGGTGATCCGTCGTCGTCCAACCCTCCGGTAACACCTGGATCAGGGTCGGGAGGCGGAACCACAAAACCTTCCAAAACGGGCGCGATAGTAGGGGGTGTTGTAGGAGGTGTAGCCTTCCTTGCCTTGCTTGCGGGACTGATAGCGTGTCTTTTCCTTCGCAGAAGGAAGCGGGAACGAGAATCACTCTCGATATACCAGACTTCTCCATTTCACCTATCAGGGTCTAACGAGATGGACGAGTCGAGTCTGACATTGCCAACATCTCCGGTAATACATGTCAAATCCCGGTTGTTAAAGGCTAGGTATCCTGCACCGACAACTCTAATAAATCCTACAAGTCCAGCTTCTCCAGTGTCACCGGGAATACGAGTTAAAATCCACTTGGACCCTCCGCGTCCTCCAACAGATCTAGAGTCCTTCGTTGCGACTGCTGATGAAATCCCAAGAGCAGAACTTTCCCCAGAAAACGTGGATTCTGAACCGCTTAACGACGATCCCCATGCGAGATTCCATGCCATGTCGACGACGGAGATGATTAGAGTCTTGAATGCGCGTGTTCAAGCAGGACGGTCCAATATTCATACGGAAGGGCCGCCTTCGTATCCGCACAGCGAGGTTGGTACTCAGGCCTAAAATTGCCTCGCGAGTTCAAGTTTGGACTGTTTAGTTGGGTACATCTTGTTCACTTGGACTTGTTGGTTATTATGTATGGACTAAGATATATAAACTATGGTTTGTAGCCTCTGAACGTTGCTCTATCAGAACAGGTTACGATACATTGTCATTGAGACTAGTATATTGTGCGGCATTGACGATTATTTGCGCGCGCGTTGACCCGGCGCGTTTCGAACTTAGCGAATATGCGTATCCTCAAAATCAGCTTGGAGCGCAGAAAAGGAACCTGGTAGTGAAACCTTGACATTTCTATAAATTACGAGGTGGGGTGGGGATATCTGGTAATAAAAGACAAGATAATACAGGTAGATAACGAGTTTACTGTATATCGCCTTCGAGCAAAAAAAAACTTGACCCAGTAAGAACATATAAAACGAAGAGAAAAAAGCAAACAAATAATTACAACGACATGTACGTTTGTTACCGCCAGCGAGACCCTCTGGACAACTGAATAACGAAATACACGAACAACAATTGCGAAAAAAAAAACTGGGTTGAAAACAAAAAACAAAAAAGAAACACCAAGGGGGCGATAAATAAGTACGCTGAGGGAGGGGACCGGGTAAGGACTGGTGTCACTCAGAGGAACAAGGCAGCAGCGCCAGAGAAAGTAACGACTGCGAGAGTAGCTTGCCAAGGAACGTTGGAAAGCGCAACCGAAACGGCGCCATTCTGGTTATTCGAACCGGTCGAATTGTTGTTACCCGTATTCGCCGTGTTGCCGTTGTTGCTCGGGTCATTGTTCGAACCACTCCCACTAGTACTCCCACCAGTCGGACCAGCCTTCGCGCCAGTGCCGGTGGAGCTTGTAGTAACTGTAGTAACTCTCGCCGTGAAACCCGACGTGTTAACGATAGTGTTACTACTAGGGGTGGTGGTGCCGCTGGTCGTAGTGGAATTCGCCGACGTGCCTCCATTGGCTTGGGTTTGGAAAGAAGGGGGAGGCTTCGCTGACTTCTCGTCCACAAGTTTTCCATTACCCCATCCGATCTTCTTGCCGTTGGGCTGAGTATCTTCCGGTGGAGGTACAGAATTACCGTCCTTGTCAGCAATGGTGAAGCGTGTTGCCCATTGGAAGCCGGATCCCTCGGGTGCGGAGAATTGGAGGAAGTAAATGGCGGAGTACGGGTTGACCTGTTGGATAAAAGGTTTAAGAGATAAAGAGAGGGTTCTAAGAAACTGCGAAACGAACCTCGGGACAGTCGAACTCAAGCTTCCCGTCCTTGTTTCCGTCGAGACCTTCTCCAACGGCTGGTAGCGAAACAATATGAAGAACGAACAAAAAGACGGGAGCACAAAGTCGTACTAGTAAGGTGGACCATCTGTAGATCACTACCCGTCATGAGCTCAACCGCCATGTTACCCCATTTCCCATCTTTATCCCCAGTCCACACCGTACGACACGTTTGTCCCTGTCTAAAGACTGTTCCTGGTCCTGGTTCGGTAGGTGTCGCCTGTGTGCGAACGAGAGGAGAGAAAGCGAGAGCGGAGAGGAACAGAGAGAGGGAGATCATTTTTTTTTAGATTCTAGAAAAGGAAAAAAGGATGAGAACAAACTTCCGGAGAAGTTTAAAGAGAGGGGTCTTACCTGAAAAGGTTGTAAAAACGAATGATGGGTGTTGCAGAGATGTGGATCGTCTGGAAAATGAGCGGACAGGTAAAAAGGAGCGAAAGGCTGTCCCCTTGATGGTGGGAGGAGGAGAAAAAGGGTAACGCGGGGCAAATTGAGTTGAATAAGAATCTATCAAGTTGTGACAGCTGTGACGGGCGGTGATCCCAGCTTCCAGGTACAACTTCGCGATCCACCCTGCACTAGGCGCCCGGGATGTATCACCAATTTGCGCGGTATATTCGCCACAAGGCTGACGCGGTGTTCTGGACTTATATTTTGTGGTGGGGAGAGTTCGAACGAGTCCAACGGTGATGATTTGGACAGCTCCCATTTAATTGTTCCGTCAATGTTCCGTTCGGAGGTCTAGTCACCAATCACAGACTGGCATACTGCCAGACCGTAGACGTTCATGATCCAAATAAGCTCATTGAATCTGGTGTTGGAGAAAAGCGCTGACGATGACTCGATCTATCCGGGATCGATATTGGGCCCCCGAGTCAGAAGACACTTACCGCAATCGATTGATAAACTATCGAGAACCGTATGGATATTCAACTTGAACGTTGATATGGCACGATGTGCGAAAATGGAAGACAAGGGTGACAGGTTGGTGGCAACAATATAAACCATTCAGTTGTTGATCAATGGTGAAACTCATGGGCGGCAATACAATCCATCTCTGAAACGACCTTCGATAATAAGTAGGCCCGGACATCTCCAATATAGCGTCGCTGTATGGTATCAACACGGGAGTTTGCTGGTACAACACATATGGTCCCGAAGTTGAAGTGGAAACTGTTGAAAGTATTCAGTTAACGAGCTTTGACCGAAAACAAGCACTGTATGCATATGATACGGACCTCACCCGCCAGCCCCGTTACATCCATCCTGATGAACGATTCTTCAGGTTCTTCAGGTTTATCGCTGGATGCACCTGTTGCTCGTTGCTCACTGCTCAGTATTTCATTCACTCAGTGGTCGTGGCGGTGGAGTTCGTCCGAGCCATCTTGTCGGCTTCAATATTTGTTTATCTTCGCAGACGGAGAAGCTGATCAGGGTTGTCCAACCGGGCCGGTCAACCCAGTAAATATAGTATAAGGCTCGAGCACTTTTCAATGAAATCAGTGTTTATTTGATCATCGGCAACATTCAATATTCAGTGGCGACTGCATTGCATACACCATTGGGCTCCACTATAACGGAATATCTGAAACTGATTTTATACTTCCTGGCAATCACTCTCACTCTCTCAATTCAAGTAGAGAGACCACACACATCGGATGTTGACCTCAAAGTATATTGACAGTACCGTCTTGGCAAACACTACGTAGATGGATCATGTACCATACCACCGGCTTTATGATATTGAACGACGAGCATCACGATGAACTTCAAGTGACTCACGCCAGTGCCGAAGGCTCTGAGATGCTTATGTCCCGGGAGGCTTTGAGCAATCATAGCTCCTGTTTGATCCCCAGGCCCTCGTTTCAACTTCAGTGGCACATCTTGACTCGTAGTATCCTTGAATCGGGATTGACACCACAGTGGTTTAACCTTGCGGGTACAAAAATTCCTTCATGAACGAAGCGGGAAAATATCGAGGATGACATAGAAACCCTCCCATCTCTCTCATCTTTGTAGGGACGACATGGACCGGCACAGACTCGATCGAAGGGAGGGAAAATGTATTTACATAAAGGTAATAAGTACAGAGTGTCAATTTTAGGCTAGTACTACCTTACAATGTGTCCGCGAATGGTGTACCTACAAACCATAGTCCATATCATAGTCCAACCATAATAGCCATCAAAGTCCAAGCCAAACCCAACGAAACTTCAATTCGAGGCTACTTCAACCAACCTCACTTTGCGGATACGAAGGCGGCCCTTCAGTATCCGCCCTTTCTCCTTGGACGCGTGCATTCAAGATTCTGATCATCTCCGCCGTCGACATAGCATGAAATCTTGCATGTGGATCGTCGGTCAGTGGTCCAGAATCAACATTTTGTGGGTGTACTATAGTTGGGCTTTCCCCGGAAGTCCCAGCCGTAAAGGGCTCTGTTGGAGGGCGCGGAGGGTCCAGGCGGATTTGAACTCGTGCCCCCGGTGATAATGGGGAAGCTAGAGTTGCCGGTGTCGTTGGTGTTGTTGGGGACACCGGAGATAAAGTATGCGTTCGTGCAGAGTACCGAGCTTTCAACCGGGATTTAACGCGTACTCCCGGTGATGCCAGTGATGTTGGCGATGTAAGACTTGACTCGTCCATCTCGTTAGACCCTGGTAGGTGAAATGGAGAAGTCTGGTAGATAGAGGGTACCTTCCGTTCCCGCCTCCTTCTGCGAAGGCAAAGACACGCTATCAGCCCCGAAAGCAAGGCAAGGAAGGCTACACTTCCAACAACAATCCCTACTATCGCGCTAGTTTTGAAGGCTTTTGTGGTTCCGTGTCCTGACCCTGACCGTGACCCCGGTGACCCCGGAGGGCTGGACGACGGATCACCAGCATCTGTACCGTTGGCAGAACCGATAGCCTGGACAAGTACCATAACAGTGTATGTCTGGTTTATCGGACTGAGCGTTGTTCGCGCTGGCGGTCGCCGGGGCAGTCCAACCCCGGAGTCCACGTATACGTTTGATTGTCGTAGAGATGCATCATCCAGTAGGTAGTTGTACTTTTCGAGTAATAACAAGAATCAGTAGCGAGAAAAAAGACAAAAAGGGGAAAACTGCAATACCTGAATATTTATGAAATCTTTGACATATTCACGCATACTAGGGTCGATGTGATTTTTCCTATATGCCGTCCCAAGCCCGCGCACCAAAAACGGGTCGCTCAGCGGGAAGACATACATCCCCGCTATCTGGATAACGCCATCTGACCGTTGATTGTTCCGGTATAGAGTGGACGAATTGATTGCGTCTTGCAAGCTATAGCACTAGGACGGTCAGCGATATATACCGATAACGAGAGTAAAGACCACTCAACAAGCTTTCGGTCGCTGCATCGTCCTGGAGAGACGCAAGAATGGACAATCCTTCGATGATATCCCCGGTGGTTGGATACCATTGTATCCAGGTATTGCTATGACAGGGTGGATCACTATCCAAAGCGAGGATAACTTTCTCGTCCGTAGGATCGCTCGAGCGTGGAAAGTAGCCGAAATTCTTGAGGAACTGAAGGGTTTGATTTGCAGCTTTGATGTAGGTAGTGTTCGACGTCGCTTCGGCCAGTACCGCCGATAGACTGCCCAGTTCATTCAGCCGCAAGTCAAACAAGAAAAACAGCAATCAGATTGCCCACGTAAAAAAGGCCCTAAGTATTGGTGTGTGATTGACGGAGGCACAGATAGAAAGGAACAAGGTACCTACGCGGTAGCTCGATTCTCAATCGCCCCATTCGTTAGATTTGTTGTCTTGATGACAATAATGTCACTTCCAGCGAGAATCCACAAAATATCGGGGGAACATGCCTGAAAAACTCCACCAACTAACGATTCTAACAACGCATTCAGCCTGCGTTAAGAAAAGAACGAAGTAAGAACTCACTACTATCGCATTCAGTTCGAAGAGACGAGGTCTTTTTTGCATTCTGCTTCGCTTCGATGTCTTCATCCGAGATACAATACGCTCTCCCGAATTCCCATAACTGTTGTGCCAACGTCAGGAAGTGGACATCCTGATAAGCAATATATGCTTTAGTGGCTGCGTATCCGTGTACCCTAATATATGATATCAATATGTGAAATCTGTCGAATATACTGACTGTAAACTCACAGATGATCGAAAAGCTATTATCACGTAATTCAAGGTCAGCCGAGTCCGAGTATGAATCGTAAAGGAAGAATCTGACACTGATGTACGAACAACTAGTTAGTAACGACGCCAAAAGAAGTCGAGATGCAAAGCATACAGGTTTGAGGATGCTACTTCTGCCGCTATTCGTGGGAGTTGGTCTTGTAAAAGTTCTCGATAAGTCGTATTGCGAGTTATTATGTCCAATTCCGCCATTTGTGAGTAGAGGGTGGGTGTTGTTTCAGCTAGATGTAGGATTTGAGCTCCGTAGGCCGTGCTCGTTTCAAACGGGAGACTCACTGTTATCATGGAAGAGTAACGTTCCATTTGCGTCTGTCGTTGCAACAGTCACCTCTATATCTATGGCGGCCCTAGCCATCGATACTTTCTCTCCATCTGAACGGTCTTTGGTCTGTACCGACAGGTCAATTGCATGATACCTTTGAGATTGAGGCGGTTCATACCAAGTTGTTCGATGTCGTTAGTGGCAGAGGGGGACCTTGGGCACAAACTCCAAGCACTAGCCAAAAGAGAAATAGATAGTGAAAGAGCGGGAAGGAAGACATGATTAGAATAGATGGTGTTGGCCACGAGTAAGGACAGTCTGAGGATACGAAGCAAAATCGTCTGGAGAATCCTCACCAGGAGTAACGACCGTACAGTGATGGCGGAACGGAAAGGTGTCTCGAAAAGCTCGTGAGGAAAAGGGAGTTTGAATTTTACAGTCTTGAAAGTTATACACGGAACAGACCAGGCCCCTGCGTGCGAGTGAATCAGAGAAAAGGTTGACATATCAGTTAATAATAAATGATGATCCTCACGATGAAGGCCACTCTATCCTATTAAGTATACAGACCTTCATCGTCGTCGCGTCAGCTGTGATGGCACCCTGGGAGGCAAAATCCTGCGAGACGATCATCAAAATGGAAATCATCAAGTCGGAGAGGCAGCACCTTTCTCGGAACGGCAACTGCTATTCTTTGTAGTTTCTATCAAGGGCAACTGCACCGTCACTCCTGAAGGTTACCGTCAACAGCAGTGCCGGACAACGGATACCAGTCGTTATCTCGAACCCGCTTTCATATTTGTATTCAATAACGACGACGCTTAAGTAGAAAGAGTAGAAAGAAGGGCATTGCAATGTCAGCACGGAACATCCTAGACAGTAGAAAGATTCAAATATTACATGTACATCTGCCGTTCGTTCCTGAAGTTCGTCCCTGAAGGTTGTTCCCTGGAGTACTACATGATAAGTCAACAACAGTCATTCAAGTCAGAAGTGTGGCTGCGATTGAGGGCAAGTCGACGGGCTCGGCGAGGAAGGTTGTACGGGTACATGTACAAGGCCTTCCAGATAAAGTTCAAGCATGAATCAGAGACTGCAGTCAAACAACGCCAAAGATGGTCTCTCGCCGGACCGACGCGTGCTTCGGCAGGAAACGCTGTGCCGCTTGGTTTCCTCTTACGCCTGGCCCTCTGCCCATATCCCGTTCCCAGCTTCCTATCTCACGTTCTCGAATCAAACCTACACTTGGGAACCGAGAGCCTTACAGTTATATGGTACTCCAAAACAAGCTTGATTCAAATGAGGCGAGGGCTTGGGAAAACTGAGATGGCATCATGACGTTTTCAATGAATTTCTATTCAGGGATCCACTCGGAAGCATAAAAAATGGAAATTGTACCCCAAAATAAACGGGGTCGGCATAGCATGACAACAACAGAAACTGCCTCTTCAACACAGATTCTGCTTCTTCAACCCGACTCTCATCTCCAGCGAATCGACGTATTTCAGAACCAGGATGTTTCGAGGGCGACATAGACACATTTGTGGGTTGGGCATACTGGTGTGTCGTCGAAAGCCTTTCTTTTACTCTCTACTAGCTAATTACACCTCGTTGCTCATTAGGTTGCCCTTATTTATGGAACAGTACTCGTCATGCAAGATTCACAACTACTAGCGAAGGTCCTCTCTGCTCGAAACTCCCTGCAAGATCCTGCTCAAGAACCCGTGTTGATGGGTCAACCAGAGCTCTCCGAAATCGTTGCTCCTCATCTTCCTTATGAACGTCCTGAAAGCCCAAAAGAAGCAGCGACAGATTCAGATTCTTCGAAAGCGCAAGTGCATCGACCCATCGGCGAAGGAACCGCAAACGCTACTTTCGTCATCCTAGCGCGTAACTCGGATTTGGAAGGAGTTCTGTCGAGCATGGAACAGGTGGAGAGGCGGTTCAACAAACGATTCGGCTACCCATGGGTTTTCCTCAATGAGGTGGAGTTCGAGGAGGAATTCAAACGGTACGTGTCATCATCCTGCTGCTAAGTTGTTGCCGTGTATCTGACTTTCCTACGTCTCTTTCCAAACATAGACGTGTTACAGAAGCGACAAAAGCGCCCGTTTCATTTGGTCTTATTCCGTATGACCACTGGTTTCAACCGGATTGGATAGATGAGAACAAGGCGAGAGCAGGAAGGGAGAAGATGCAGGCATTGGGGATCATATACGCAGGTACGCAGGCGTTCATTCTTGTCCCCGTTCTCCACCCGTCTGATGCATCCGCAGATAGCGTGCCGTACCGAAACATGTGTCGGTTCAACTCTGGGGTACGTGGCCTGGCCTCACCCGGGATTGAGAAAACACAGAGTTGATATCCTTTATACAGTTTTTCTTCCATCATCCTCTTCTTCAACCATACAAGTATTACTGGCGTGTCGAGTGCGTCCGGATCCATTATCATCCTCCGTTTCTCTTAATCTTACCCTTGCTTTCAGACCCGGAATCTCATATACTTGCGACATCCAGTACGATCCATTCGATTATATGAGAGATCACAACAAGCTCTACGGTACGTGACTTGAATATACTTAGCGTTATAGCACAAGCACACTACTGATTAGACTACAGGCTTTACGATTACCTTCACGGAATGGGAAGCTACGATACCTACTCTATGGAAAACCGTTAAAGGCCCGTTTCTCCTTATCCCTTTACCCGGCTGTCACTCAAACTGCCTTGACTTCCACCAGAATTTATCACGCTCCACCCAGAATACCTTGCCGAAAACCACGCAATGAAATATCTTAGCGATAACGGCGGGGAGTTGTACAACCTCTGTCATTGTAAGTTTCTTTATTTCTCATCTCGTTTTCGCGGTTCCCGGGCCTCACCTCCGTTCTAGTCTGGAGTAATTTTGAGATAGCCGATATGGACTTTTGGCGTGGAGAAGCGTATCAAAAGTTTTTCGATTTCTTGGAATCGAAAGGTGGTTTCTATTACGAGGTGAGAAGCTTAAGCTATTCTATTCCTCATTAGGCGGAGGGTCTAACCTGTTTCTACCTTTTCGCGTCATAAAGAGATGGGGAGATGCCCCCGTTCACTCCATTGCCGTAGCCCTCTTCGCCTCCCGTGACCAGCTACACTTTTTCGATGATATTGGGTATAACCATCCCCCGTTCGAACATTGCCCTTCGGGAGAGATGCGGGCAGGAAGGAATTGTGATTGTTCGGCGCCGAATTCGATTGGTGAGCTCTTTTTTTTTTTTTTCAAACCTCTTGGACATGTCCTAATCAGCTTTTTTTTTTCTTTTCTTTTCTTAGATGATCGCCCGCAATCATGTTTGTCTCGATACAAAAACTTGTGGTAGTCATTTGAATTCGTGTACCTCTCATGTCGCCATCAATTCATGAGTGCCGGGATGGCCGGCAGTCGATATTTATGTAGATCTATATTGTATCTATCTCTAGTTATTTATGTTTCGCAAGGTGTATATTGCGTCATCTTTACGAGATTCTATTCGCAGATCAATTGAACGACGACGTCAAAGCCTTGGAGTGAAACTATCTTCGAATTCCTGCGTTCCAGTGGGTTGGTAGTTCGCCTCCATCGATGTTGCGCCTTTCAGCCAATTGAAAAAAAAATCAAAATCACATAACTTGTTTCTCATGATATGATGATTGCAGCATGACAGCAAGAATGCCCCCAGTGCATTCTAAGCATTGATTTCGTCTAAATATAAGGTCTATCGTGATCATCATCGAACGATACTATATGACTCAAGATTTACAGCTTGCTCAGTTAGGTCTTATCATTGTCATAGAAAGGGACTGACAAAGTGCACCGCCGCCCACTGCCCCCCCCCTCGACAACGCACACCATCTACACAACCATCTTTAGGGCCTATTGCCGCGGTATTCGGGACGGAAGATGAAGATCGTTTGATGAAGGAGGAGTTCGGTGAAGAATGGGAATCGTGGAGGAAGGGTTGTGTGAGGTATAAGTTATAAGATCGTCCCCTGGCTTGTATTAGTGTTGCCGCTTTCGTGATTTCAGTGCTGTTGCAGTCTACAGTACAGTGGCTTCTACCACGAGCAGTTGACCTGTAAACTGATCGGAAGCTTTGGTTGGAACATCAAAAATTTGGCCGCGCGGGGAAAAAACCGGTGACCGGTCCTGTAATCGTAACATGTAAGAGAGAATAGAGAAGGAACATGAGTTAGTACGGGACTCGGTGGTTTAAAAGGTTTAACAATATATCAATATACAATCACCAGAGCTGGCGGACTATCCATCCAATCAACTTCACTTCGAAAAAAACAATCCCGTTAGTTTTAGTTTACTCAGTTTCCGTTAACACCACCGGTACAACCCTACACACACTTCAACGTAACACTCCCCCTTCGACGCGCCTCCGGCCCTCCATCATCCAACAAAACAAACGTATAATCACCCTTCTCCAACTCCCAAACATATCTCCGATTCACAATAGGCAAAAACCTATTCACCTCCAAATCCATCGTTATCTCTACAGACTCTCCACCATCGAGATACACGCGTTTGAACGCAACTAGCTGGCGTGCCGGTTTGACGATGGCAGATACACGTTGTAAGAGGTATACCTACAGGAGTGGGGGAGGAGGGTAATAATACATTATCAGTCACATAAAACGGCCAAAAAAAGTATTGTTCGGGCTACGTACCTGAGCAACGTAACTCCCAGCGACATCACCCTCATTCGAAACTCGAACATGGAAATGAATCGTTTCTCCAGCTGCGAATGTATTTGAAGTAGCGTTAAAGTCTGCCACGCTAAACGTGGTATACGACAGCCCGTAACCAAAGAAGTACTACAAAATGGTGTTAAATGTTAGAGATCCACGGAGGAATGAGGAAGCCCGGTCACCGTTGGTAAGGAAGAGATATCAGTATATTCTGGACCATGCGCCGTAGAATGGTAACTATACACAGAACAAAAGATGATAAGCATTACAGCAATAGAAAGAGGCTAAGCCCAAGATCTCACTTATAGAAAGAAGGCAGCGTTCCTTCGTCAAACGGAACACTAAGCGGTATCCTGCCACCCGGATTCACTTTCCCAAACAAAACATCCGCAATAGCCTGGCCACCAGATTGACCTGCGAAGAACTGCAGTAGAGAGAGCAAGAGGTTATCAATATCACGATGGGCAAATCAACACAACATCACACAACGAACATACCGCACTGATAGCAGCCGCACATTTCGCATAATAATCAGGAATCGCAAACGGTCGTCCTCCTTGCAGTACAAGCACTACAGGTTTTCCCAACGCGAATATTGCATCTGCGAGTACAGCTAACAAACCAATAGCTATCAGCATCCAAAAAAAAAAAAAAAAAAAAAAACGAAAACTAACTCTGATTAGCCGACAACCCCAGCGTAGCACGATCTCCACTCTCCCCATCACTATTCCAATTCGCTCCAACCGCCAACACCATAACATCAGCTGCCCTAGCTATCTCAACAGCCTAGAGGATGCAGATAACAATAACAATCAGTTACGAGCCAAGAAGTAAACCAGAACACCCCCCCCCTTTTACGAACCTGTCTAACAGCCTCCCCCTCCCTCCTATCCACCAAATTCCACCAAAGTTCAACTTGCGAATTAACCGAATTCACATTCTCAACTTTCTGATACAAATTCCACGTCTGAAACTCAACCCTCACACCCACCCTCTTCCTTTCCACTTCCCCTTTTGCAAACGTAAAAGGCACACCACCAGGCGGAGCCGCCGTCCCATTCACAACGCTATACACAAGCGGTGGGATGTTCCCTAGGATATTACTCGACTCCGAAAACGGAGATTCCACAACAAGTTTCTCGTCAATGAACAGACGTGCAGTCGAGTTCGGTGATATCCCAACCCCTATGAACCCTTGGATATCTCCTTCAACGCTCCCAGACCCAGAACGATCATCAAACGGAAGCGTAATCTCACCCTCCCAAATAACACTAAAATTATTGGAAGGTAATCCAAGTGGAGGGTATAACCCCCAATCCCGGTTCGGAGCTTCGATAGTCGTAAAGATAGGTTTCGTGAAATTGGTATCGGCGAAATACGTAGCTCGGAGGCCACCAGTAACATTAACGTTTCCTGACGCAGAAGAAGAAAAGGAAGAATTCGAATTTGGAGGTGGTGAGAGCAGATAAGTAGGGATCGGGTACTGAGCATTATACAACCAAGTATTAGCTCCAGTACTCGTCAAAAGTCGAATGTCTTCATTTTCGCCGATAAGGTATCCGAGGATTCCCTGCCGAATAGTACTCGAGTTGGCTACAGGATATGCCCCCCAAGGACCAGCGTAATCGCCATAGTTGAGGGTATCTCCGAATGGGCCAACCAAAGCGATAGTCTTTATACCCTGGTTCTTAGGATTCAGAGGTAACGTATTGTTCCTATTCTCTAAAAGCACAATGGCTTTCTGCGCTGCTTCGAGGGTAAGGGGAACATGTTCGTGCGTGATGGTTTGGTAGTCGATTCCGGGAGGGATAAATGGATCGTCGAAGAGCCCAAGGTCGTATTTGACGCCTAGGATTCTGGAAGCGTGCGCCTTGATGGTGTCGAGAGAGACAGTAGAGTTGGCGACCAGAGCTTTGATCGTCTGAAAGAGATGTAAAGGGTGAAGTTGAAGTTGAGTTTGAGAAACGAGGAAAAGTAAGGAACTAACGTTGAGGTAGGTGGGCAGATCGTAATCATAAAACTGCAGCATTCCTCCGGCGTTGAACCATTGAGATATGGTATCCGCCGTAGTGCTCGCCACTCGATGACTACCAGACAACATTCTCATCCCTAGGATAAACCCACTGTTGAGCGCCGGCGAGTGGAAGACAACGAAACTGCATACCGGTATCGTCTGCTATTACGAAGCCTAGGGGAAGGGTCAAGTATGAACAAGCCAATTTGGATGTCCAATGGGGAATGAAAAGTACCGTCGAATCCCCAGTCATCTAACGCATCGTAGAAAACTGGATTGACATGCGCTGGTATCTCGTCATATTCGTGGTATGCCCTGGGGACCTGCTAGTTAAGAATACGGCGACATGAGACGCGGAGGAAAACATACATCATAACCCCCTTTGTAAAGCCTTTCTGTACCGCATCTCGAAATGGTATCAACATCTCCATCATAAGCTGACGATTTCCCCGTCCCATGAATGGAGCTGCATTTATTCCACCTTGAGGAGACCCGTGGGCCGCGAAGTGCTAAGCAAAACGAAGTAAGCCGCGGAAGATAAATGAGAGTGGAAGGGAGTCGTGTTACCTTCATGACTGGAATAACGGCGTCGGAATCGGACCAGGATCCGTTCTTCGAAAGACCAGATGCAAACGCGACGCCCATGTGCGATGTCAGGACATGGTCTTCTCCCCAAGCCTCTGCAAAACAAAGCGGAGTTGAAGGTTATCTGTCAATAGGGATAAATAAGAGATAAGACGGACCTTGTACTCTACCCCACCGTACATCCTTCCCAAGGTCCAAAACAGGCGCAAAACAAGCATGGATTCCTATCGCCCGAGCCTCTGTACCAATCGCTCGTCCAACTCGCCAGACGAGATCTTCATCCCATGAAGCGGATAGTGCAATAGCTTGGGGAAACATGGATTGTTTGAAAGATCCTACACCATGTAGACACTCCTCAATAAGCATGAAGGGCGTTTTAAGACGTGATTTGTCGAGATTGAGCTGCTGCAAGTCATTGTAGAATGTCGGAGAAGTCGGGTACCAATCGTGAACGACGCCAAGGCCAGTATCTGGCGGGGCAGGAAGAAGAGCGAAGTCTGGCAATCGGGGGATGAGTACTTTTGCCAGGTTGGGGTTGAGTCATTTACCGAAGAGCTCGTTGGTTGAGTTTGGACCGACAACGTTGTCTGCAAACATCAGATGAAGCTGTATAACTTTGGATATGGACAAGGTCAGTATAGAGCAGTACGATGAACAAGACGATTAGCAAACGCACCGAGCTCCTCAATCCTCATTTTTTCAACCAAATCTTTTACAAACGCGTCTCTGTCCGTCCTTCCTACGCTCTGCTGCACAGTATTACTATCCGAGAAGCTGAACCGCTCTGGCCACAGTTGACTCCATCCGCGTGCCGTTGTCACGAAAAGTGAGATGAAGCTAAACAGTGCAGCTACCCTCATATCCGAACGAGAAGAACGTAAGGTCCGACTTTCTCCTGAGAGCTTGCGAAGATTCCGCTGTGGGAGAATCGTTTATGAGGGTGTCTGGTGACCGCAACTTCTGGAATCATAACCTATGGCCAGGGACGTGAATGATTGTTGGTATTTTGGCGGTATCGTTTATCCAGAGAGACATCGAGGGTTCCAAGAGACATGAAGGAGATGGAGGGAAATATAAGATGATTGGTGGGAGTTGAAGTCAAAGCGTCAGTGAAACGACGTCCGGGCTGCCACGGCCGGTAAAACTTCCGGAGTTTCCCAAACAGGTTATAACGCTGGCATACTAATAATAGATCAGGTACTCACGATCCGTGTACAAAAATTATCTCGGGAGTGTCACATGGATATCATATTGTATAAGTACTGAGCTTCAAAAATTTCTTAGCTATGGACGCGAATTCTCTGGGAACAACATCAAGATTGGCCCTCTTGATTTTCTCCGCCTACCTCTTCAACCGCACCTACTCCCCACCAGCCGGCACCTTTACACTTCCCCCTCTTGGACCCTCGTTCTCCGAAAAGCGAGAGTGGTTCACTCTACGACTCTGTACATATGTTTACCCATTCCTCAGAGTCAGTTCCGCTTGAATGTCCCCTTATTCTATCCTTAAGCAAATCACTTCATAGATAGGATACGCGGCTGTCACTTTCCTCGAATGTTTATTCACCTCCATGACCTATCTCAAGAATCCCAGCTCCCTCGCAGACTACCCTATCCTTCGGATTCCACTGGGATTATCCGGACCGCCCGGCTGGATAGCGATGCTAGGATTGCTCACAAGTGTCTTCGGAGGCCTCTTCCGAATCTCATGTTACAAAGCCCTAGGCGACGGCTTCACCTTCAACATCACCCGATCGAGCTCAAAACTGATAACATCAGGTCCTTACTCCATTGTACGCCACCCAGCTTACCTAGCACTATCACTCAACTCTGCCGGAATATCAATCTACCATTTATCTCCTGGATCATGGCTGAGAGAAAGTGGACTACTGCAACACAATGTATGCAAGGCCGTTGTAGGGGCGTGGATATTTATAATTATCACAATGAATATCTGTCTTGGGTTTAGGGCGGAAGACGAGGATAGGTTGATGAAGAGTATGTTTGAGGAGGAGTGGGAGAAGTGGAGGAGGGATGTGAGGTACAAGATTTATCCTGGGTTGTATTAGCCGCCGTCACGTTCCTTCTTCAGAATTGATCACTTTATAAATTTCGTATCTTATGCAAATTCGCTGAACCGTCGGCTAAACTACCCACTCTTACGCGGACTCTAAGGATACACATCTGTAGCGCTGCGCGAGATTGTTCCTGTCTTGGGCATTCGGGTGATTGGCGGAAATGTCAACTCTGACGCGACGGTGAGCATGTTATATTCATCTCCCCTTCATCTTTGTCATTTATCCAAGAAATTATCAAGTATATACATTTTTCTTTCTATGTTCTAACTCCTTATGATATTTATGTACAAGTTTTTTCTCCTCAACTTCACCTTGCTTTTCCTCCAATTATTCTTCACTGGCACCTTGTAAAACCAGTGTGATTCTGATGAATCACCATTTTATCCGGTTCTAGCAGTGATTTGGCCCTTGGGTGCATATCTCTGACAATGCATCCATCATTTCCGTGTTCCGTGTAGCTTGCTGGCAGAGGTCCTTCTGTATTGTCTTCACCTCACCAATCAACTCCCTCATTAATCCTGCCATCGACTCGTCAACCTCCTCAATGATTGCGGCGGACTTGATTTTTCATTGACATCCATATTTGCCCTTGCCTTTTTTCTTTGAGAAGTTCCAGATGTAACTCCAGAGTCGACCATGAACATCAGTCAAAGAGCATTTCCCCTTGTTCTTGTTTTCTACACAATTCTGGCATTGGGCAATTTTCAGAGTTGTCTTGAAGTGGCACGTCTTTTTGTCCACTACACAATGATCACAGGGAACTAAGGAGTTGATCAGTTGAGAAAATCTCTAAAATTTATCTCTGGTACTCACATTGATTTTCTTTGACTGCTTCCATTTCTCCTTCTGGCCCTGTTAAGGACGTGCGGAATGACTCAGAACTGAACAGAACCAAAAGGAGAAATGATAAGATAAGAGATAAGATATGTACTGAAGGATATACTAGAAGAGGAATGATCTAAGATGAAGAGAGGAAAGAAACGGAGTTGATCGGAGTGTGTCAGAGAGCGACGAGGAGAGCAAAGGAGATAGTGAAGAGAATGATGGAGTCTTGACAGTAGCCGAAGTTATTGGACAACGGCTCCCCGAGTCGAGCTGCCTTAGACCAGGTCACTGGGAAACCAGAGTTGAGTTTAATTCTAAATAATGTAACTACTAAGTCGTACATCTTATATAGGATAGAAATGTACAAGGTCCGAGATGGAGACAGTAGTTGGATCCGCATTCGGACTGCTGACCAAGCCGATGGAGTAGGCTTAATGGGAACTACGGAGATTAAGGTAAGTGGAGTAAGTAACCAGTCAGTCCGGATCGGTCCGGCATGTATGTAACAGGCCCATATAACCTGTCATGAACTCGCTATACTCCAAGTACTCCACCATAGTGCTCCCCACATAGTTGTGACCCTTTCCGTTGATATACTCAATTGTCTTGATTCCCACAATTGCCCCCTTGTCAACTCCTTAAGCTCCTTACTGTTGACCATCCTGTCTGACCCGTGATCGCCATAGCCCATTGTAGATAGGGAGGCCCCTGCCCCCTCAACTCCTTTACTCCTTAAGTAGTGTAGTATATAAGTACTCCAAGTGTACTGTGGAACCCTACTCTTGTCTGGTCAATCCTACCTAGGAGTCATTCACATGTGTACGTGGCTACACCTGAGTATCCAGTTTTCACAGTAGGAAATGAGAAGAAAGAGTGCGAAGAAGTCGGCATCATGCGTCCTATTACCCTCCTTCCATGATCTCGCCCTGACTTGTTCTAGCTTCCTCATTGTCAGCTCACCTCACTCAAGAATCAACTCCTGACAGCTGGCATCTCGACTCTCTGTCATTTTTAACTTTGCTCATCACGCCATGCCTGCTCTAGTGAAGAAACATCTCAACTGAAATGTTGATGCCAAACATAAATTCAAAAAGAGAACGAGGGTACAGAGGGAGGATCTTTTTTTTTCCAAGTATTAATTCTATATACTTATAATGATGCTAGTTTCATTGGTTGCCATGTTGTCACCTGAGTTCATGTGGCAGTCAACATGAACTCCACCTAATTTTGTCATCAGCGTTGGTGCAGCTGCTGGCAAGGTTTGCAACTCTAGGGTCAGGCCAGGATCAGTTTCAATATGGCTCCCACAAAACCAATGATGGTGGTAGCCAACTGGAGCCCTTGGTTAACCAACATAATCAGAGTTTCGATATTCTGAACTGTGATAAGGCTTTGAAGAATGGAGACAATTGCCTCAATGACCTGCATCACATGCTGTTAGAGAATCAACTAAAAGAGAGAAATGTTACTAACAGCCACAATTTCATTGATAATGCCCTGGACATCGACTGGAGCTTGGCGACGTTTAAACCCCAAGCCATGGAAAGGGTTCAGAAGGTCCATGAGCTGACTACCTGCAGTCCCTAGAGCACCAGTGACCTCATTCACAAGAGGAGTCACTTGAGCTTCTGTGGCATTTCCAGTCTGTTGAAGTGTAACTAAGAAAATAGATATATCAACATGTTGTCAAGATCTAAACATAAGTGTCTGGAAACTTACCAAGCTGAGGTTGGACTGTTTTAAGGTTGCCCAACAGTCCTTGGAGAATGGCCACAAACTCAGACCCAGGGTCTCTTTTCTCTACTGGAGCTGCAATAGATGCAGCAGAGACAAGGCCCAAGGTAGCAAAGAGGAGAGCAAAGAAACGAACAAGCAACATAGTCGATGATAGAGAGTTAGACTAGAGTCACCTGGAGTATATTTGCTTCAAGATGGTCTATCTTTTATACTCATTTGAAGTTGGGGCCAGGCTATGCAGTCACCACAGAGTTGTGAAAGGATGGGAGAGATCTGCCAGAGTAGAGCTGTAGCAACAGCTACCTGGGGCACACTTGTATCCATCTTTTCTACTTGACAGGTACGAATCGCGGCCGTAGTGTTTTCAGGAATTCGACTTCATTCGGCTTGAGCGCTTGAGCCCCCACATGGTACGGTCGACCCTGGGTTATGTGCCAAACGCGGCCGGAAGCCTGCAATTACTACTCGGTTTTGGAATTACTACGGCCTCGTAAGTACATGTAAACCGAAAAATCTGAGCTATTCGGCCCATTTCGGCTTCTGTTTTAATTTCAGTGCCGATTCGAACCATATCACTAGTAGTCTTCCCACGCGTGACAGCCGTAAACTTAAGCTTCAACTACGACGTTTCTGAATGACTCAAAGTCGGTAATTCCTTCTTTTAATCTTGGGGTGACATCTTCTAAAGATTGTAGACTTGATCTCGAAGCTCTCGGGAAAGAATTTGGTGAGAAAGGTCAATATCTAGCTGTCGCGACGTCTCGGATGATGAAATCTTTTCGGCGCGCAACTGGAACCACATGTGGACCTCCTTTGTCCTCTCAAAAATTCGAAAGATCTGTCAGAGTAAGGCTGGGACACGTTTGTTACCGTGACTCAGATATGATTGCAACCGGGACACCGTGTGTACCTACTTTTTTTTTGCTCTTGATTCTGGAGTATTTTTTACAAGCCTTGATACGATCAACAAAACAAAGAGTGGTGCCAAGAACATGAATACTCTGGTTCGATTAATCATGCTCTCGACCGCGATTGTATTCACGACCAAGAGTTGTTTGAGTCTTGACAGATCTATCATATATAAGATTATGCACGTCAATTTTGTACGTTGTGTCCTTCGGCATCCTACGGGGTCCTGAGAAGGATAATAACAATAATAATATATCCGAGGCCAAGGGGAACTGATATTCCCGCCAATTTCCTGCTTGTAGCCAACCTCTCTTGCTACCATCAGTCCCTCTCGGACTCAACTGGATTTAGCCCAGCTGTCGGGGTCGTAAGGCTTATCGGTCACAGTTGGCACCTAGTGTAGACACCATTCAGTTGTCTCCATCATTAGCCCGCTCTGTGACGCGTCGTCTGACGCTACCTACCGTTCCAAGGCCTCAATCGCCACCAACGTCTCAGGTTCCAAGCTGACCTTTCACTAGTGTTTTATGTAAAACCCATTGTGAGTCCATAGAAAGAAGCTCGAAGACCGCCATCGGCGACAAATCGGCGCAATGGTTACATTTAAAGTTCTTCCCGTGAGGGACCATGCCGTGCAATCCATTCTCCATCTATCTATCATTTCATTCTCGGCAAGGACTATCTCCAATGCGACGCCTCGACTAGATCTGTCAATTCTGATTCTTGTTCACAACTTGTTCACGACACTGGGAAAAGAAGCTCATCCCTACTATCCTGTTCTTTTTACTCTAGTGCCAACAATTGCAGTTACATAGAATTAATCCGAAACTCAAGAATAGGATTAATCATGTGAAATGATATTCCTGTATGTACAAGTTTTTTCTCCTCAACTTCACCTTGCTTTTCCTCCAATTATTCTTCACTGGCACCTTGTAAAACCAGTGTGATTCCGATGAATCACCATTTTATCCAGTTCTAGCAGTGATTTGGGTGCATATCTCTGACAATGCATCCATCATTTCCGCGTTCCGTGTAGCTTGCTGGCAGAGGTCCTTCCGTATTGTCTTCACCTCACCAATCAACTCCCTCATTAATCCTGCCATCGACTCGTCAAGCTCCTCAATGATTGCGGCGGACTTGATTTTTCATTGACATCCATATTTGCCCTTGCCTTTTTTCTTTGAGAAGTTCCGGATGTAACTCCGGGGTCGACAATGAACGTCGGTCAAAGAGCATTTCCCCTTGTTCTTGTTTCTACACAATTCTGGCATTGGGCAATTTTCGGAGCTGCCTTGAAGCGGCACATCTTTTTGTACACAACAATCACAGGGAACGAAGGAGTTGATCAGTTGAGAAAATCTCTAAAGTTTATCTCTGGTACTCACATTGATTTTCTTCGACTGCTTCCATTTCTCCTCCTGGCCCATGTAACCTCACCATGATCTCCCAGTACGATTCAAACTTGCGGTCACTCAAGGACATTTGCAATTCCTCTCGTTCTTTTCCAGTTAGTATCTGCAGACCCATTTCAAACAAGGCAGGCAGAGATCACAAGTAATAATTTGAGAATTGAGAATATGAAATCATTTTATTCGCCTCACGTATCATCAAATGTGATGGCTCTCTAAACATATTGCATGAATTGAAGTGTACACTCAAAAATTCACTTGTTGAAGACGGTAAACGAGGGAATAACAGATATAAGTACAATGCCAAGGAACGAACCGACGCGAAATGTTCAACTACTAGTACTACCAACTTGACTCTGCACATACGAAGGCGGAGGCACCTCGCGGTCCCCTGATTCACCCTGAAATCGCGCATGCAAGATTCTAAACATCTCCGGTATAGACATAGCATGAAACCTCGCATGTGGGTCATGATGAACCTCCGGAGGTACCGTCACCGTTGGGGAATCATCTCCAGACGTCGCCACAGACCTCCGTGTCTGCGAAGAAGAGTGTGAAGGAAGATTCACATTCACCCGGTATTTCTCTCGCACGGGCGACGTCGGAGATATCGGAGACGTCATTGGGATAAAGCTAGACCTCTGAGCGTTCCACGACCGGTGTTTGCGTCGTATCGTCGTCGGAGATACCATACCACCCGTCTCATTTAACGACTCTGGTAAACGGAACGGAGAGGTGAGGAACATAGATGGCATTTTGAGTCCCCTTCTTCGCCTGCGAACGCAATAACACGCCAACAACCCGGCAAGTAATCCAAGGAACAAGAATCCACCGACACCTCCTCCTACAATTGCGCCGATTAAGGGTCCCGATGACTTTTTGGGTTTGGGTTCGGGTCTGTTTGGGTCCGGGGCGGCGCCACCGTTACTGGTAGTGCTATTGCTATTGTCAAGACCGATCGCTTGGACGAAAACCATAGCAGCGTTTGACTGGTTTATCGGGCTGATATATCCTAACGGCAGTCGCTGTGGCGGTCCACTCGCTGGGTCCACGTATACATTTGATTCTGTAAGTGTTGAATTGTCGAGCAGGAAACCGTACTAGGTATGTATGGTATGAAACGAGAGTAGAGTTTTTAAAAAATCGTGCGTTGGCGCACCTGAATATCAATGAACCCTCTGATATATTCACTCATACTTGGCTCTTGATTCCTCTTGTATGCTGTAGCAAGCCCGCGTACTAGATACGGGTCATTTAACGGAAACCCTGGCGGTATCCCCGATAGATGTATCACACCATCCGATCGTTGATCCTCCCGGTAGACAGTGGAAGAATTGATCGCATCTTTAAGGCTGATGACAGTCAGACAATCAAAGATGCAGCAAGCAACCGGGACCACTCAACAGATCTGCAGTTGCCGTATCATTCGTAACAGACACAAGAATTGACAATCCCTCGATAATAAACCCGGTATCCGGAAACCATTGCAAAAAAACATTACCATGACACGGTGGATCGTTATCCAAAGCGTGAATAGGTTTCTCGTTTTCAGGACCATTCGCACGGGGAAAGTAGCAGAATGTTTGGAGAAATTGCAGGCTCTGATTTGCGGCTTTGGTGTAGGTGGTGTTGGAAGTAAGCTCCGCTAGTAAAGCTGAAAGACTGTTCGAGAACATGCGAGTGTAAGGGTTAGGCAGAAAAGCTAAGCAAGTTTCTCTCACGTAAAAAAAGATCTGAAGAGCGTGTGAGCGACGGGAGGGTTGGAACATACCGAACAAATGAAAACATACGCGGTAGCTCGACATTCAAGTGGCCCCTCTGTCGAATTATTTGACTTCAGAGCGTCGTTTTAGCTTAAATAGATGAAACCGAGATTGGGGAACGTACCTCGAATACTCCGCCAAGCAATGATTCTACCAAACATCAAACATCGGTTATGGAACGTGGTAAATGTGGACTTACTTCCATCGCAGTCAGTTCGTAGCGTAGAAGACTTTGTCGCGATCTTCTTCGATTCAATATTCTCGTCTGAGATACAATACTTCCTCCCGATATCCCAGAACCGCTCTGCCATCGTCAAGAACTGGCCATCTTTGTAGGCAAT
The DNA here is from genome assembly GCF_018924745.1 of Marasmius oreades. Taxonomy (NCBI): domain Eukaryota; kingdom Fungi; phylum Basidiomycota; class Agaricomycetes; order Agaricales; family Marasmiaceae; genus Marasmius; species Marasmius oreades. The sequence continues at coordinate 5,811,730 of NC_057323.1, forward strand.
ATACCCCTTGCTGGCTGCGTACCCATATCGCCTCCATCGTACATATAATTTGAGTACAACTTCTTCCCTTGCCAAAAGAATGACGAGAAAACTCACATGTAATCAGATATCCAAATCTTTGCCTGGTATTTCAACGTCAGCCCTTCCACTGTGTATATTTCAAACAAAAGAAACCTCTACCCTTCGGATTACTTAGAATAGACACCAACAGAGCATGACGAGGAAACATACTTTGAAGCTACTACTTCTGCCGTCGCTCGCGGGAGTTGGATTTGCAGAAGGTCCCGATACGTTGTATTGTGAGTTACAATATCAAATTCTGCCATCTGGGTATACATCGTAGGCGTTACAGCATCTAATAGGCGTGATCTTTTGAGTTTTCCTACTCGAGGACAAATCACCCCCCGAAAGAGTAGCAAACTCACAAATATCCCGAGAGATTAACGTTCCATTTTCATCTACGACTGACGCAGAGTTCAACTGTATATCTATAGCGGCCCGTGCGAGAGATACTCGTTCTTCATACGAGCGTGCTGGGATCTGTTTTTTTAATTTGATAGGTTCAGTCTAGGTTTCGTCATTAGCGAGGCAACCGAATGGATGCACACCGAGGTCGTTGGTAGAGGTGGAACCTGCGCAGAGATCAGGTCGAGGACGAGTGGGAAGAGAAGATAAAGAGAGCGAGGAAAGATGAGCATGTTGGAGTAAAAAGCCGAGACAGGGTATGCCGGCGATCCAAAAGAGTGACGACAGTGGGATCCGAGCGAAATAAATCGCCTTGCAAATCCGAGTCTCCCCCAACTATACGCAATGGACCCGTAGAAGCGTCGAGACTGTCAATGCAAACGGGGGGGGGTTCCTTCGAGAGGGATGAATAGTTGGGATCAGGTGAAGAAAATCGGATTTTGCGGTCTTACAGTATAAATGGAAGACGCTGGCCCGTGCCCAAAAATTTCTCAGAACATCGACATATCAGTTTTCGAGAAAATGATGGGCCTCCCGTGGTCAGGGATGTCAGATCCTTGGCGCCGAGCAGAAAGGCGCCCTGAAATTCCAGTCGCGTCATGAGCGTATTGAGTATTGAGGAACGTCGGATGGAACAAGGCCCTCGTTACAAGGCTGTCGTTTCATGCATTTTGTTTAAACGAGAGACGTCGTGACGTCTGTCTCAAAGTCAAAATTTGAGTTTGAGATCTCAAAATCTCAATCTCAACTCCAATATCTGAGTCCCAATGAATAGCCAAGGTGGGGGATGGCTCATAAAACAAGATTATTGCTATTCTCAAAATTTCAACACATCTCAACAAATTTAATGTCTCAATTGTTCAAATCTCAAAATTATTTTACAATCTCAAAAACTCAACTCAGGCTCAAATTTGAGATAAGGTTGAATTTATGGTTCTGAGAAATATATGAGTTTAAATATCTAGAGAGAAGAGATGAGACGGGTATATCTATGTATGTATGTATGTACAGTATATAACTTATCAATCTGAAGCATTAGAATTGGTGTTATTTTCCTTAGGAAGGGACGAAGAGTAGTGTTAGCAATTGTGATTGCGTTACACGCGCGCGCACGGTATATCACGGACTTAGGAATTTTTTTGACTTCCCGAAAAATTCCTAAGTCCGTGATATAGTGTGCGCGTGCATGTAACGCAATCACAATTGCTAACACTACTCTTCGTCCCTTCCTAAGGAAAATAACACCAATTCTAATGCTTCAGATTGATAAGTTATATACTGTACATACATACATACATAGATATACCCGTCTCATCTCTTCTCTCTAGATATTTAAACTCATATATTTCTCAGAACCATAAATTCAACCTTATCTCAAATTTGAGCCTGAGTTGAGTTTTTGAGATTGTAAAATAATTTTGAGATTTGAACAATTGAGACATTAAATTTGTTGAGATGTGTTGAAATTTTGAGAATAGCAATAATCTTGTTTTATGAGCCATCCCCCACCTTGGCTATTCATTGGGACTCAGATATTGGAGTTGAGATTGAGATTTTGAGATCTCAAACTCAAATTTTGACTTTGAGACAGACATCGTGACATCTCTTGTTTAAACAAAATGCATGTATTTACTGTACAAGGAGGTAAGAGGGATTGACGGGATTACTGGAAAAGAGGGTAAAGCTTGAGATTTGTGTTCATGATTGAAAATATACATGCCCTAATTCATGCACGGTGAGAAACTAAACAAGCATATTTCATCCGATCTGTCAACTTAGAGTTTCAAGAGATGCATACTTCATGGGAAACAAGGACCTTGAATGAATGTATAAGAATGAAGATCATCGAACGGAAGGCATCAGTATCACCAATGCTCGATACCATCACGAGTTGTGATAAGTTTCGGGACGGTACGACTAGGCAGACTTGGAAGGAGATGCGGTACTGACTAGAGAAATAAACAGGATCAGTCGACCTACAATAAGAATGGGGTTTAAGTGACGATAAGATGAAACAAAGTACTCACTTTCCTGTCAATTCATAAAGCCAGTAACATCTTCACCCAAAAGGTCAACATGATTCCTCCTGTAGCCCTTGTTAGCCCGCGAACGACCATTGGGCGTCCGTCGGAGATCCCGGAACCTGCCTTGCAGAGAAATCCTATAACTATATCACTGCAGTTGGGAAGTTCCAAGAAGAAGTAGTTGAATCACGTCCCCGAGAGTAGCCTCGACGACATGATGGGGAGAGCCAACAGCGCTCGTTAAAGGCTGTAGCCAAACAACCAAACAGCACCGAAATCCCCGGTGTAGACCGGCCCGCAACTTTTCAGGAACCGTCATGGTTTTATCCGCTGGCGACGATGTTTCGAGCTTTCTGTCAAGAGTCAGGTTCAACGTAGGATTATGGATGATGAACTGTGGACAAGGACCCAGTTGGAGTTTGATACGATGGTGAGTACTTTGAGCTAGTGAAAAGGCTCATGCACATGTATGATAGCTCTGCGCAATCTTCATAGCGCTCAACCCCAACTTGCACCAAACCGATTGCGACAACCTCATTTATGCCAGCTGTCAACTGAAGCAAAGGGAAGTGCCGACGTTCAACGTTCAACGTGGAAGTTTCGAAGCAGGGAAAGCATGACGTTGCTCATCTGACTCTCAGCCTAATTCGTTATTCGGATATGAACCATAAAGTCAATTTGTTATTCGGATGTGAGCCATACAGTCGATTCGTTATTCGGAATCGGATATGAACCATACAGTTAATTCGGGCTTCCCTTTCTGACGCGATTTTTCTATCATAGAACGCGTTGGCCTCTGACAAACACCTCAACGGCTCTATACGTGGAGAAAGGTGCAAATGTTCGCGATTCCAAGTTCCAACGCGATTCTTCGGATGGCATTGGTGTCAGCCTTTGGCTCCATGGTATTATCGGCACCTGAATTGCCACGCAGACCTGTCCACGAGTCCATACTAGCACTTACCGAGTTATCTCGGCTTCGCTGGTGTTATTACAGAACCTTCTTCGGCCTCCGTAATGACTGGAAGGACCCTGCCTCTTACGTTCGTCTCACGGCGGGGTCGCTCGCGATGAAAGCTATATGTATAGTGATCAGAATTGAAATATTGAAGGGTCACAGGAGGTGGCAACGACTCGCTCGACATCGTTTGGAATTCGTTGTGCCCGTCGCCCTAGATTCGGGGACTCATGTTGGTCTGAATTTTAGGGACCCTCCCTACCAGTTCATTGGACTAGGCTGGAACTACCGAGTGGCATATATGTATAAAAACCAGTCCTTATTACTCTTCATCAACGATAATGGATATCATCCTCACTCTAGAAACAATGACTCGATTGATTCTCCTGTTTTTATCCGTCTATCTCTTCCACCGCACGTACTCTCCACCAGTTGGTAACTTCAAGATTCCTGCTCTTGGACCGTCGTTCTCTGAAAAGCGAGAATGGCTTCTTCTATGGCTCGCTAGATATGTTTACCCTTCAGTCAAGGTAAGTCACCCATAGCCATTCTCTCTTTTATTCCCAGCTAAATAGGCTATCGCGTCCGAACAGACAGCGTACATGACTGTTACCTTCCTCGAATGCCTATTCATCATCGTTACCCACTATTTCGATAACCCCTCCCGCATCTTCCTCGCTGAATACCTTCCATTCCCGATAAAAACCCCTCAGCCGAGTCCTAGTTACGTAGCAACTTTCGGTCTGCTCACCGGTATCACTGGCGGCCTTCTCCGAATCTCATCTTACAAAGCCCTAGGCGACGCTTTCACGTTCAACCTCACGCAAACGAGTCCGAAACTCATAACGACAGGCCCTTATTCCCTCGTACGGCACCCATCCTACCTAGGAATGTCGTTGACCTCAATCGGGGTGTCAGTATACCACCTGTCCCCTGGTTCATGGCTCAGAGAGAGCAGTATACTCCAGTCCAGTCTATGGAAGATTGCTGTGGGTTTATGGATTCTTATGACGGTTTTTGCACCCAATATCAGTCTGGCGTTACGAGCTGACGATGAAGATCAGCTGATGAAAAGAATGTTCGGGAAGGAGTGGGAAGCGTGGAGGAAGGTTGTGCGGTACAAGATTTATCCTGGTTTGTATTAAGTGGGTAGGAGTGTGGGAGGCAAATCTGGAGTTTGATTTACTGAAACTAGTTCTACTTGTTCGTAACGCCCAACATCCAGGGTCCGGATAACTCAAGGGCAAAATGTTAACGTGTAGCTAGTGATGTGCGGGCTCGGGCTTGGCCTGAAGCCCGGGCTTGGGCTCGGCTTAGGAGGGCTTGGGCCTAACAAAATCCAAGCCCGAGCCCTGAGCCCAAGCTCCGGGCTCTAAGCCCTCGGCTTGGGCCTGAGCCCAGGCTTACTAAGGAAAATTTGTATCAAGGCCGAAGCTTCATTATTTAGGTTATTTAGTACAACTACACATCTAGAATACTTTTAGAGAAGTGGTGGTACTTACCATTGGCAAGTGCGGCAGCAGCAACACATGTGGGAGGTTTTCCCTGGCAGGAAGTATTGATAATAAGGTTATGAGGAGTTGGATATTGTGTATTTGACTCGAAAAAATTGAGCTTTTTAGTCTGTACAAAGAATTATACAGTCTTTAGTGACTTGTCAGCTGCATAAAAGAAGTAAAAGAGCGGTTACTAAAAGCCCGGGCTCAGGCCCAAGGCTTGGGCTTTCCAAACCTCAAGCCCGAGCCTTGGGCCCTGCAAAGCCCTGGCTAGGGCTCGGCTCGGCTTGTGAAGCCTAGGGCTCGGCTCGGGCCGGCCTAGGGCCTGAGCCCGAGCCCGCACATCACTACGTGTAGCTGGCTTTCAACCTCGAATCACAAGTGTTTGTCTTCTCGTCGAACGCGTATGCATGGGAATTATTACAGCGGCTTTCTAAAGGACAATTCTGAAGTCTTAGTTCGATGTTTGAAGGGCTGAAACGGGTCTACGCACTGAAGTAATCATAGAACTGAACGCCACTAGAAGGACAAGTGGCAGTTGTATTATGGGTTCCGCTACAACAGTTTGCAGAATCCGCTGAATTGAGTTGTCGTTAGCGGATAAATAGGTGATCAGGCTTAATGAATGAAGACGTACTCGGATTCCCATCCAAATTGGCGAAGCAAGCACTTGTACAACCTGCGTTGTTACCATCGGGTGCGGAAGGTCCTCTTAAAGGTGCTGGGCCTACGAGGGAGGTGGGAAGGACAGAATGAATTCAAGAGGTTTTCTTCCCTTCTTGAAAGTCGAGGGAGTAACAGTGTGACTCACAGTCCCCGTTCAAATCGACCGGACAGTCCGCAATAGGACATCCAACGTCGTTCGTAATCGACATGGGTACATTTGACCCGTCTACGAGAGAAACTGTTGCATGAAAGAACGGAAAAATCAGTTCGAATGAGTGTAACCATTGAAGGACTTCTGTACTACGTGGCCACCTACCATCGTAAAAATCACGATCCCCTTGTAGAGTCCATTCGGCGACAGCTGCCGGTGGAGTGCCCTAGTCATATACGTACTTAGTTATAGCTCTGTTCACGGAATGAACAAAGAAGAAAAGGAACACTTGCAGGCTGAGTACACTCCAGACCCCCGACACACCCGCCAGTGATACACGAAGAAGGTCCAGGATCCTTATCAAAATAACAACCCGTTCGGCCCTGACCATGAACGAAACAAAATAGAAAAGATATGGTTAGTCAGACTCGTTGGGAAACGCGTCGAAAGGTTGTTTTTTTTTTCACTTACCCAGATTCGACCGGACTTCCAATCATTCGGAACTGTAAATCTGACTGATCTCCCAGGTGGGGCTTCCCATCTGGAAAAAGAAAAAGAAAAGGGGAGTTAATCAGACGAGAACCAAAAAGGTGATTTGGACCTACCCAGTGGTGTGATTCGGCGGCGGTCCCGTGCTAGAGTCCGTGTAGATCTATCGAAGCAGCAAGTTGATTAACTGGAGGGGAAATTGAGTCCAGAATTCAGTAAAGAGACACGCACAGCCGGCCTTTCCAAAGTAACAGTGAAGTACAATATGCCAAGTATCAGTCAAACGAAGTCACACCGGTGAAGACTCTTGAGCTAAGGTGGATATATAAGGACCTACCAAATCGTATACGGACAATTATTCTTGACAACGAATACTCTAGCGTTGCCGGTTGCTGCCGCAACAGCTACAGTAATCGCGTTCACGAGTTGGGCGGTCATGTTTCTGTCTTTCGAGGCTATTTCGTAGGCGATAGGAAGGCGTCGTTCGCTGGGGGATACAGGGATACGATATTCGGAATGGGATTGGAACTAGATGTATCGTTACTCGTGCACACCATATTCCTGTTTTTTTATATCCATCTCAACATGTTCTGGACTCTAGAGACTTACATGATCCGCACTTGACGATGTCCTGTGCAAAACGTTTTCTCTCTCAACAACCGGCTGATGGCGCTTGCAAGATGGCGGTTGCAAGTTCAATCTTGATCGAGCCTGTGCGAAACATGTTCTGGGCGATGCAATTTGCAAGAGAAGTGATGCTGATTAGTAAGCTAGACAGAACATACCGCTTTCACAGCAGCTGTACCTAATAATTCCAAGCATCAGTAAACAATCATTGCCGGCTTGTTTTTTCGGCTTTTTCCCCACCAAAGATATGAGAAAGCCGACAAGCCGCAATCTATGTCCTTTTGGGACAAGTCAGTGCCGAGTGCGGACGCGCAAATAGAATTAAATCGAATTACATAACATTTGAAAAGAGTTAAATACCGTTCGGTTGCTCCTATCTATATATGGTTAAGAAAGTGACGAAAAGTAGCTTGTGGCTTGCCTGCCATCAAAAAAGCCGAAAAAAGCTTAAAAAAAGCCGAAAAGCATTATGTCATTTTGCTGATGAAGCCGCTTTGACCGCCTAGAATCTCATCGGAAGGCGAATCGAAAAAATTCGACATGACGAGAATATTCAAATGCTCCCGACGTGGAAGATGGTGGAATCAATAAGATCCTTCACTGAGTCAGGGCTGACAAGGGTACTCGACTCCGAGAGACAAGAAACTCGAGCACCTTGAAGGTTGAGACATTTTCCTGACTTTACCACTTGCCATCTGGTAGACGTTCAGCTGAGCGATGACTTTACCGAAAGATACTAAACCGGCACGATTTTACCGTAGGTCAACGGGCGCTATTCTTACAGGCATTATAGGAGCAAGCCGGCGAGTCGTATGTAGATCATATGGGCACAGGAGATACAGTTCGAGGATCATGAAACATACGGCTCGTGCAACCAGATCAGAATCTTTTGATTTGAAATCCGATAGAGGATGAAGTAGTTGATGAGGATTGGATGAGGAGACGGTGTTTGGGAGGAATGAAGCTTGGGTAATAGGTAGCCTATATGAGACCTAGAGTTCAAACGTTCAAACGTTCAAGATGCGTGTAGTATTGGAATTCAGTCGGAGTCGGTCGGAGTTGGTTATTTCCACGTGGCAAAGTTGAACAGGGAGCACTGAGCGCTAGCGCTTGCGATGTCATCTACATACCACTCCCGCCTCAATTTATTCGTATATCTCGGTTGATTAGGAATCTGATTGCAAGGGATCAAGTTATTATTTTACAAGGTACACTGCTATTCAAAAGGTTTCAAGGCCAAGTCGGCTATTCCTCCCGGGGAGGACGTATACGTATGATGTCGATGAACTTGGCTCATTAACATTGCCGGGATCAGCCTGCCAGGTTCGTATAATTGCCTCCATCGTTCGCTCACATGTGCTCATCTTTGCTCTCCCTTCTCCAGGCAATCTCAGGCACTTATATCATTAGGCAAGGCTTCAATGGCAACGGACAAGGAATTGGCTCAATATCAACGACCTCATATTGAAACTAAGCGGCAGAACGATGAACATTCATTTAAGGACCGTGTTTCGACCGCTCTCGCTGCATTGGATGTGGTCCTGAATAAGGGTTTGGAGACAGGAACGGCAAATTTATCTGGCGACCAGTGTGAGTGGCCTCTTCAATAGTATATTGACGGAACTCTGAACCTGTATCTAGTGCAATGGGGAACGCCTATTTACTACTCGCAACTGGCGGAATTCGATATTATAAACAACAGCACCACTTATGGGGAACATCTCCGTACTCTATTGCTACCAGCAGGCCTCGGTTTTCCGAACAAGTGGGTCCATCGTTCTGTATCTAAATCCGCCGACAATCTCATACTGAGTGCTTGGGAACTATAAGACTTGAATTTGTAAGGGCAATCTTTATATCGTTATTGGATGGTACTGATGTAATGCAACTTTGGATAACTAGGTAAAAACACCTCTGTGAGTTGTGGATTCTCATCTCGACATGTCAAGGAAACTAAATTACCTGGAGTTTGTATGGGTATGCGGCAAGCAAGGCGTATGTTGCCTATCAAGATGACAGCTTTCTGAAATTGGCACAGAAGTCATGGGATTTCGGATGGGAATATTTCATCTCGGATGAGGCGATTGAATCGGGCAGAAGTGTAATGAAGTCCCTACCTCTCCGTAGAAGCTGTGGCGGAAGCACTGCTCAAAAATCCTTTTCTTTCAAACCGGTCGGGGGCGTATTCCAGGTAGGATCCATGCAGTCCGGTCAACATTGGACATAACTGACACTTTGAAGAGTTTTGATCCAGAAGATGGAAACATTGATGCCTCAACTACTGGGTAGGCTACTTTCTCCGTTATATTCCGCTAATATAATTACGCATTACTACTAGGGCCTTTTTCACGTAAGGACATTCACCCGTGTTCTGGGTATATATCTTACATGCCCACGACAGGCTTTCAGCGCTTCTCGCTGAATTGACGTCGAACACCACATATACTCAAGCCGCAACTCAAGCGCTTCAGTTTCTCACGACTCTCACGTCTTTTCTCTCCGGCTCAGATGGTGTTCAACAAGAGATACCTATCGATGCCTTGGAGGATAACACAATGGAGACAAGTCTCTGTTACAACTCCACCCGTAAGCCTCGGTTGGCATGGTATCCAACCACGGGGGATATCATCGAGGGATTAGCTATTCTTACATCCGTCACCAACAATGCGTCAACCCGAGGCCAGTTGAGTTTTCCTTATTTACTCCATTTGTATTCGTTTGTATTCATTGTTGGTTGAAGGCTTCAGGACGTGATTAAATCTACAGTTTCGTTCTGGCAACACCAGAATCAACGGCTAGGCGGTGTTCTCGATTTAGGCCCGGACTACGTGTGGGGGTACCCGACCGGCGATCCATTCCTAGTGCGCGGACTTTCGACTGCGCATAGGAGGAATCTCACCACCGAAATAAGAGACGAAGTAAAAAGCTTTATCGATATTCAGGTACATTTTGACATTCATGATATTTCTCGAACTCGTCATTCATTCTATCACCCAAGTATAACGCCCTACTCAATAACGCCACAATTCCGGGGACTGACGTCTACGGAGGCTCATGGATCGGTCCACCACAACGAAATATCATCCCGGTCAACCAAACTTACGCTGCTATGGTGCTTGTCCAGGCGATCAATCCTGACCCCTCCCCTACTACTACTACTACTACCACATCAAGCTCAAGCTCCACTCCATCTACAAAAACTGGCGCAATAATAGGGGGTATTGTCGGAGGAGTAGCTTTCATCGCCATCCTTACGGGCCTCGTTCTTCTTCTCCTTTGTAGAAGGAAGCGAAACCGCCAAGGTTCATCAATTCTGGCGGCTTCCTCCCCATCTAATCCTCCATCGACGTCTACGGTCTCTCCGTTCGTCCTACAATGGGATATGGATGTTTCATCGAAACGCGACAAGTCCTGTATAGTATCTCGTGCAGATACTCAGCCGGCTGCGAATGAGCCTGAGGCTCAGGCTGCGACCACTTGGAGAGAGTACACAAATGTCCAGCCTGAAGTAGCAGCTCTCGGAGAAGCTGGTGGTGACGGCGAAGGTGAAGGTGACGACGACCTCCATGTCCGATTTCAAACGATGTCAACAGCTCATATGGTTAGGATTCTGAACACCCGTTTTGAGAGTGAGGCACCCCCTGCCTATCCTCAAAGTCAACTTGGTAGCAGTGAACCAGGTGTTCCGTGGGACGACCTCCAGAATCCGGGCTAACCGTAGCTCAGTGAGATTAATTAAACCACACTAGTTAGGTTTTAGATTAGGAGTGAGTTTGATTTCAGCCTTTTTTATGTACTTAATGAACTGTAAAATTTTATGTAAAATGTGCATATGGGAATGGTTCTGTTGTAAATATATTATTTATAGCTGGTGATCCTAGATCTATACGATTTTGGTTTGTGCATGGAATATTACGACTTGTTTGATTTCCCGGTTCCGTCCTTCCGGCTCTTTCCTGACCGAGTTTTTGTACTGTCGCCTTCGGATAACCTTACATATATACATGCCGACCATGCCATGGCCCCACTAGAAGATGAAGATTGGATTGTTTCGTTCACAATATTCTTGATACACCGTTAAACGAGCTTCTAGATCTTTTCAAGCTACAAAAGGTGCATTGCTAGGTATTAATACAGCAATCCGCTACATACGACAGCTATCCAATGTGGTGTAGTGGCTAACATTGCTGTCTTTCATTGCTAGATCACTTAAATTTACACAGCAGCCCGGGGTTCGATTCCCCGCATTGGAACTTTATTTTTCGAATATTTTTTGTTCAACTCCACAGTTTTTGAAGGCGATCAATGCAACGGGAATCCAGTCGAACCCCGCACTCAGTATTCCAGTCCAAGCCTAAAAGTACCCTTCGGCTCACGAGGTATTTTGAAGACTGCCACCGGTACCCCGTACCACCGTCGCGAAGTTCTGGATCTGGAAATCCACTACTACTACCCTGGCAAAAGATAGTATAAGAGAAGACAAAGCTAGACAAGGTCTCCCTCAAGCCGGCCCAAACCTCACCCGCCACAAAAAAAGAACAAAAAAACTCATGCTCCCGTTCGTTCGTTCTTTTTTTCGAAATCAAAAGAATCCGATCCTGATCCCAAAAGTTACAAGTTAAGTCAAGTTACATAAAGCACCATTAATAAGTTATATATTAATACATACCAATACAGCACATACCGTTTCGACCTCGGTGGCGTAAAGTTTCGCCGTTTTTCTCGCCTCTTGAGTTCCGGGACCCTTGCGAAATGGAAGCATGACATGTATACTGTACAGAACCATCATCGTTTTTGAGAAGTTCTTCGGGACTCGGAGAAAATAGTAATTCAAAACGACGCTTTTCTATAATGGCAGCGACGATCTTACGGAACCATATACTAAAGTCCGTCTAAACCGTGTGCGCAGTGCTCACTAGCACTCCCTGGAACGACGTCTGCCAGCGCCACGGTTATATCCGCCCCATGTTAACGTTATAACTTGTTCGCAAAAAGACCCGAGACGATTCGTAGCGGTCCTCTTTGATCATCGAGTGAAATAACAAGAAAACGAGTGTTCTATATAACGCAATAACACAATTGTACACACTCTAAGTAATCTGCATAATCAAACGCTTGTTATTACAATCCGCAAACAATAGATCCAGAAAAAACCGTTTGTGAAAAAAAAAAAGAAGGTACATGATGAAAGATGGCGCCAGGCGATGATAGATGAAAGATGAACGATGGCCATTGATGTTGATGGTCAATGGTGGTGGTAATGATGAACGACGAACGATGGACGCTGGACGATGGACGAGAGAAAGAACACAAGATGGACTGATGTGATGGTTTTGTGCACAGAGGGCGAGAGAGGAACAAAATGCATATAGAAGATGAAGCACTGAAGCACATGTCCATGGTATAGATAGGGGGGAGGGAGGGGTGACAAAGCACGAGCCAAGAAACCAAGAAATCAAGAAATCAAGAAAGAAAAGAACGTCCAGTTGAAAACAATTGCGTAGGATGGGCGGGTATCCAATATATGCAGCAGAAAATCGGAAAAAAGAAAAAAGAAATAATGACCGCAAGAGAGAGAAAGAGGGAGAAGAAAAACCCCCAAACTCAACCCTACTCCATCCCAGCCCCCCACCTCTCCAAATCCCTCCTCGTAATATTAACCCCCCTCAAATCCTCAACATACACCCCTCTCTCCCTCGTCCTCTCCAACACCTCCTTCCAATAACTAACAACCCTAGCATGCCCCGGTACCGGTCCCGGTCCCAGTCCAACTTCACATTCCACCTCCCCTCGTGCTCGTTTACTAGACCGAGGAGTGGGAGGAGTAGGAGGTCGAGGAGGATAATCCGCAAGCGGGATCCAGCCCCTCCTCATCCAATCACTCTCTTCACTCAAGTCTCGTATATACTTGAGGTTAGGAAACGCTTCAGTTCGAAGGAGGGATGTGACTTGTTCGAGAAGCATGAAGAAAGGCGATGGGTCGGATGAGAACAGGTATTGAATGTATTCGGGGGATCCTGGGGACGGCGCGGACTGAAAGGGAAGGGAAAGAGCCGTTAGTTTTAGTTTTAGGAAAATTAAGAAGCAAAAGCCTGTGTAAACTACGACACGCGCGGAACGGCGGAAGAAAAATGAAATGGGTAGAAGGTATCGTATGACGTAGCAACGAAGACCTCGAATATCGGAAGAACCAGAGGAAAATCCAAAAAGAAAAAACAAACACACCTCTTCCCATGCCCTTCTCACAACCTCTCCCAGACCACGGACTCCAATAAACTGAAGGTTCTCATGACTAGTCAACAACGCATGAGGTGCCACCTGATTACAAACGCCGTCAGCCTCCTGTATGGAAAAGACGTCAAGGGAAAAAGCCACAAACCCAATCAGGGTCTTCCCAATTCCAGTCAACCTGCATAGACGGCACACAACTACACACAAAACTCCTCAGATTCGGACACAACTCCCTCAACGAAAACCCTTCTTCGCCTTGAAAACTCGACGATAGTTCCAGTTGAAGAAGCTTCTTGCCATGGACCTTGAAGAACTGATGGAACGCTCCGTCTGACGAAACGACCGGATTGGGCGAGTCAGTAAGCGATACCGACAAGTTTTCGAGTTGAGGCATCTGCCAGGAGGACAACAGGTGGAATGTTGATTCAGGAAGGGTTATCTATAAGTAATAACGAAACACATTAGCGATAGAATACGAGGATGTAAAACAAAAACGCTTACCTTCAATCCCTTCAAACACGGAAACACCACACCGGGAACAACCATCCCACCCTCCCTTTTCCCCAACTCCTCCGCATCCGCACACTTCTCCTCTTCAGACGAAGAAGACGACACCGTCGTAGTCGTAGACGTGATAAACGCCTCACTCGTCATCGTCATCGTCGTCGTAACACCAACACCCACATCAACATCCACATCAACAGTCGAACTCGTCCCCGTAAACGCTCCACCGAACAGCGACGACATCGACGATTCCAACCCCGAGAAATCCATCTCGCAATACTCCAAATTCGCCGTAACCGAATTCAACGCAAACGAAGAAATAGAAATCGAATCCATCGAATAACACGTCCACGTAAGACGTTTCAACAAACTCGGTTCATCACACTTCCTCCCTGCACCCAACGCCTTCAAAAGCCCCTCCGCGCTCCCTCGAGGATCTCGTACTTCTTCCACCAAATTCCTTCGAAGACTTTTAAAATCGCAATAAGCGATGAGGTTGGGTGCATAGTCAAGGATGACCCGGATGTCAAGAGGGTTACATCTGTCCAGCATTGGTGTTTCGAGGTGGAGAACTCTGATATGTCGACCACATTGAGAAGAGGTGGACGCTGATTTCGTTTTTGAATTAGAAGGTGTTGGGTAGTGGGTGTAGTTGGAATAGTTGGAAGTGGATGAGGCGGTGCTGTAGATAGAGGGGTGTACGATGGGGCTGGCGCACACTTGGCAGAGGAGGGTGAGAGCGAGGGCTTTGGCTTGTCGGGAACGAGAAAGCCAGATGTACTCGTAGAGTACTTCGGCTGTGTAGGCGTTCCAACGTTTAGACACTAGTGAACACGATATTTTTTGGGAAATAGAGGTGATGTATTCTACTCGTGTGAGTAGAGGGATGTTTGTCGTGGGACCTACATCCGTCATGTTGAGTAACGCATTCGTGTAAAAAAAAAAGAACGTAGAGATAGCGACATACCAGCTGTGAAAACCGAGTTTGAAGCGCTAGCTTGATCCTGAACCGAATTCTCTCCATGTCCATACCCAAAACTGCCCGCCGAATATCGAATGATCATGACCCATAGTTCAGGAGGAAGGTTTGGTAGAGGTCTTCCTGGCCTCGTTTCATCCAATGGGTCAAGTATGAGGGGTGTGCTGCTGCGCCGCCAAATCAGTGACCTCAGAGACGGTCTCCGTTTGAGCGACAGTGATTTGAAAGACATTGGGAAGATTGTGCAAGAAGATGAATGGTATCCAGACGAGTCATCTAAGATGTGGTGTGTAGATGTTTGCGGATCGGAGAAAGAGGGTAATAGGTGGGGAGAGATGGTGGTGTAATTTGAGGACATGGCGGTGTGTCGGAAACGTTCGGTTGGCTGTGAGGAACGTGGTGGTTGAGTCAGTGAAAGTTGTAGACGGTAGAGATAGCAATTGAGGAGAGCAAGAAGCTTAAAAGGAACGTATAAGTGAAGAGAAGGAGGGACAGAGACGTAGGGAGGGAACGCGTATGAAGCGTTGAGACGATGAGGAAAGGATGAAAAGGCGATGAGACCAACGTACCAGGCGTTGGAAGTCGAATATCTTGTCGTCGTCTCCAACGACCTACAGCGACGTTCTTCAGCGTCGGGAGTGTTACTTGCTGTCGTGGAGGTCGTTCGAAGTCAAGAGAGGAGGGCAACAAAAATGGGCTGTTACTCGATCTTTCCTATTATAGAAACACGGCAAAAACTCCTCAAAGCACTGCATTTTTCTCTCGGGCCGGCAGACAGCCCACATCCGCACGTGGAATCCCAAGTTCCAGACGGAACCTCTGTCCGTTCCACCCACAAATCGGGCTCAGCGTGTAACATTCATAACGATAAAACAACCCTCATTCTCTTCTCTTGCGAAATACTTTATATTGGCAGCACACACAAAACTTGAAAGAAACCGAGAAACCACCTTCTTTCCATTTTTTTTTTTTGAAATGAAGTCTTCCAGATTAGGAAACCTCAAAGAAAAACGCTGCATGACGGTATGCTTCCCAGTCCATCACAGGAAGATGGACTTGCGTTACATACCGTACACCCGCTCATGAACCTTCTATTAGGAGCCCACAAGACGCCCACAACAGCTGCGTACGGGTAAATTTCTACCGTCATACGCAGCGTGCGGGAAGACTGTCAAGAGCGCTCCATTCAGTTTTTACTTGATTCGAGGGGAGAGTCGAGGGACGTCCATCATCTGTGAAATGATAGATCCAGATGTCTTTTCAATCTATCGCGGACGACTAGATTTCCGACAGTCGGGAGCTTGGCCTTGGAGATGCTCACCGAGGGCGTTGCCGTTGTTTCTTTCCTTGGTACTTACTACTTAGTTATGCTTGTCGTCGCATCTAACCCACTATAAGCTACTGATAATAAGGACCGCCGGCTTTAGGTGCCACGTATTTATGCTCAGTGTTCAAGTTGTAAGCCAAAATCATCCACGTTTTCGTCATTGGACCGTGCTATCACCATATGAACCCATCTTTCCAGAATACTAGTACCACCTCAGTATAACCGAAAACGATCGGCCAACATTCGGCTCTTTTTCTTTTTCTCACAAGCTCGGCAGCATGGAAAAGTGAACAAGGTTCTCCCGTCGTTGTTGCTACAGACAACAGTTGTCGTGGGTGACCGTGTAAAGTCATCCGGAGAGTATGGGGTGAGCCAATCGAGCTGATCGTAGGTGCGTTTTCTCCCAATCGCCGAATTATGATCAAAATTCCACCCAATAGGGCAGGTTTCGTGGGGCAACAAAAAGATATAAACCAACTGGCTAGAAGTTGATTCCAATGTGGGGAGTCGAACCCGAACTCTTACACCATAGAAAGAGACAACCATCGATATAAACCGTTACATCACATTGGCTTTCTTGAAAACTAACACCAACAGTATTGTTGAACTACGAACCTAGATGGCCCGCCATATGTTATTCTCAAAGTCTTCGAACTGCCACTGAGTTGCAACAATACACGATACTATCGACCTCCGATCCCCGGCAGCTTCTGTGTTCCTTTATTCCGAATGTGGATAGAAAGGTACGTTATCTCACAAAATCACATCTCTCTGATCGTGATTATCAGCAGAAGCTACCCATCCTTTCATTCCGGTCATCTTAATGAACACCCCTGCTGTCTACAGCTGAGACAGCAGCGCTCATTGAATACTGAATATTGATCATTCCCGCTGAGTAGTAAGTAATCAACGGTTTATTAAATTTTACCATTCGAGATATCCATATGTATGGTATGTAACGAGAGTTGTTTCCCGTAGTAAACGGGCGGCACACGGAATCTGGAGGGAAAAGTCCGATCTAGGATTCTCGGCTGAGTCGGCTGTTATTTTGATAATCCCAAGCTTCCATTCTCGAGCTTCTTTCTTACGATAGAGTCACCACCTGGGCGGAATAAGGTATGCCCTCGGACCACAAAAAAACCCGCTTGACATCGCCTCTAAAGTACGTGAACGCCTAAGTAGAAGCTAATATATCATCGGAGGCTCGTTTTCAGCGAGTCCGGATGGCCTGTAGGCTGTGTAGCACTGAGAACCAGTACATAAGGCATACATCACCACACGGCCATGTGGATAGTAAGTATAGAGACTCGTAAAGCCCCGTACTTACGTCCAGGTATAGTCGGTATGCCTTACAAGGGTGCTGTGAGTATGGCGGGTGACACTGTGCAGCCACAGAATATGCTAAGTCTCGGAGCTATGATATAATTTCCGTCCAACTAATAAGTTGACTTGAAGTCAACGCATGAGTATCCTGATAAGTCATGTACTATCCAAAGCTACCTTATCCATATCTGTGTATTAAGGTCGTGACAGAAACCTCAATATCAGTCTAAGCCAAAACACGTGTACAATTCGCGAGGATTCGAACCTCGAATACTTCGCGTGACATCTAGAAAATCAACCCGGATGATAGGCGATATATGATTGTAAGTACACAGGAGGCGTATTATCCGGAAATGGTAACTTCCTTCGGGGTTCCAATCAATGAAATTGAGCTATACACCCTCAAGGCCTCAAGGCCTCACGGATCGGATTCATTGTCAATCCTTCCCCGCACGCCGAGGAAAAAAATCGAGCCTCCAAGCTTACCCTTCCTTCGAAAGAGTTTAGCCGTCGCACCTGCCGGAATACAAATTTCACTCATCCCCATCTCAGAACGACGAATGAACGAATAGATTGAATGCGGGCATCCACTGGCTTGTTGAAGCTTGTCGCCGTCCTCCGTACCGCAGTTGTCACTTTTTATGACCAAAAATTCAGCTCACGAACGGAAACCCAAAGTTAACACTGGCAGTAGATTTTATTCCAGTAACGCAACAACTCGAGGTTGAGGGTGATGAGCGGTGTCGTCCTACACGAAGGGCTCCTATGTCGTCACCGATGTTTTTTTTTTGCCCCTTCGTCATGAAGGCATTTCTGATTCTGAATTTCATACCCGCAACTTGGGCTAGACATCAAACCGCCGTGCGTCGATACCAATTTGATGCTATATTGAAACGAAAGCCTGGGGATTAAATATGATATATGACTTACTCGAGCCAAGGAATCAAACGTGGAATTCCGTACCTTGGTTGACTTTCTTGGCTATAGTCTAAAAGCCGAAATATGATCAAAACTCCACCCCATAGGACAGGTTTCGTGCCAGGGCAACAAAAAGAAATAAAACTAACTTAGCCGTCAATTCCAATGTGGGGAGTCGAGCCCGAACTCTTCGGTCGCCATAAAAGAAAGGGACAACCATCGATATAAACCGTTACATCACATTGGCTTTCTTGAAAACTCATACCAACAGTATTGTTGAACTAGGCACCTAGATGGCCCGCCATTATAATTATTCTCAAAGTATTCGAACTGCCAAGTTGCAACAATACACGATAGTATCGACCTCCGATCCCCGGCAGCTTCTGTCTTCCTTTATTCCGAATGTGGACGGAAAGTAGTCCTGCAACCGGCCCGTATATGACGAGCTTGCAAGCTGAGTATATACGGGCATGTACGTGATACAAGTACTAGCGCGTGTGCACAACCCTCTGAGCGAATAGAAGCAGAACGAGAAGACCTGTCAGCACGGGTGAGGGAGAAACCAGGCATGTACGTGATACAAGTACTCGTGCACAACCCTTTGAGTGAATGGAAACAGAGCAAGAAGTTCTTACTTACACATGAAGACCCTATCAGCAGGTGAACACATTCACTCACGGAATGTCATTCATGGGAATGGCTGTCAGTCCTTAGAAGGCACAACGACGATAACAGGAGCTATTGCGATTGGTCCGGTCATTTGATGAATTGCCGAACACCCTTAAAAGTTCCGTCAACCAAGTAGCCAACAACTGGAAACCCCTACTGCGCCACAATGCCTAACCCAAAACTTCACTTTGTACAAGCTCTACCGAAATATGGGTGCAGGAAGTACTTATGATTGGATCATGAAAACAATTTTAGAATTATCAAAGTCCAGATTGTCGGAGTGGGGGTTGGGGGGTGGATCCTAAGATTGCTTTCTTGGGATTCATCTTCCAATCCCCACTCTGCGAGTATTTGGACTTTGATGATTCCTAGAATGGTTTTCATGAAATCATAGAGTGCTTCCTGCACCCATATTTTGGTAGAGCTTGTGTAAGACAAAGTGAAGTTTTGGGTTAGGCATTTGTCATGAACCAAAACACTTATGCCAGCTGAACCCCTGCCAACCAACAATAGTGCCAGCCCCCCTTTAATTCTTCTAAGTCTTAATCTTATCAATAGATCCTTGTTATCACCTATCCCCATTCAATTCTCAGTCAAGTCATCTCTGCACAGTCTGCACAGTCATCTTGACTCATCTCTTATCTCTAGTCATAGCATAGCTGTACTCATGTATTAATTAACTCATTAATGACTCATTAGATAGATAACAGTAACCTTTTGTCTCTTTTGTCTCTTCTGTTTCTCTCTCTGTTTGTTTGCTTCTTTCTCTTATTTCTCTAGTATCTACTCAATATATTCTGTTTCCTCTCTCTCAAACCAATCTCTGTCTGAATCCAGCTGCTCAAATAGCATCTCTAAGCCTTCTGAAACCATTCAACAAACCCTTGGATAAGTATTTCCATTCTTAAATCACACTCTAGTCTGTAAAACTGTAGAGAACTTCTAGTAGTATTCATTGTGCATCCCGAATCCCGACATTTTTAAGGGTGCTCAGCAATTCATCAAATGACTGGATGTCAGGAGGGTGAACCACCTATGCATATGCTGGGCCTTGAGCCCTGACACTGAGGATAGCATACACCTAAAACAACCCAACACCCACATAGGGCATACTCCGAGGGGTACCAACCCCTGGTACTCCGACCTACTACGAGATTGTACTCCAGACTAATGCTGGCAAACCATCCTACGGGCCTATCAGCAATAGAGGATGACAAGAGCTGGCAACCAAGGAATGAATAATGATGATGTCCAATATCGTGAATATCCGTGAACTGTACGACGAACTGTACTCCTATAGCGAGAGTAAACCTTCGGCAATGAGAGCGTCCTGTGATGAGGACCATATCCTCACGAGTGTCATGAACTGAATTCTCTAGAACCACTGCACCCAACAAGTGGAGTTTTGAGACTTATGCAGCGAGCAGACAAATGCAACAACAACGACAAGGGTGGCCACCAAGGTAACGAGATTCACACTAAGGTAATTACTTACTGAAAAATACTTGAGAATGCTGGGGAATCACTGAATGGGAGCTAAGGCTCAACCAAAAATACTGAAAGACTTGTGGGGGACTGGAAACTCAGGCACAGATAGAGAAAAAGAGATATATTGGGCAAAACTAATGAGAAAAAGACACTAGAGACAAAAGGAAACAAACTAAACACAAGGCAAACTGGGGGGTTAAAACAGTGAGGTTAGGAATAAAGCTAGATACAATAGGGCTTTTATACTACTGAGCTACTTACTGTACAAAGTTGTGCCAAACTGTGCAAAACTGCGGAAACATGTGTTTAACTGTGCAAAGCTGTGTAACAATGCCCAGGATGCCCAGAAAATTCAATTTCAGGCATTTCTAGGGGCTAAATCCTGTCTTGGAAACAGAATGATCCATGACAATGAGCCGGTACTCCAATGACAACGAGAGCATACGATAGACAGTACCCAACGTACACCAATGTAGTGTACCACATACCTAATCTATGCATACCCCATCCTGTACTCTAACACAAGAGAAGGGACTCTAGGACGAGTCCAGACCACAATTGGACAGTGAGTCCCCTAATAAAGGCAACTGTAGAGTGATAGAGTGAATGGGGCAGAGACAAAAGGCAAAGATAGGAAAGGATAAAGGAGGACAAAGGAGATCAAATTCTAGGGAACTATCTACCACTAAGTACTCCTTATATACCTATCTAATAGAAAGGGTTGTACTCCTATACTGATGACCCCTTCTCTAAGATTAGGAGTACTCTCCTATGAATCGACCCATTTCACATGATATTTCCCTTGATCGTATGCTGAGTCCAACTGCAGTTGACTCTATAGGTGGAAAAGTCGGCGGTAGGTACTACCCCTGGTTCAGTTCATGATATTAGTGCCATCAACATCAATGCTTGGTGGTGTATTTGTAGTAGGTTTCACAGAATCTCTCTGCCTTCAACTTCAAGTATGAACTAACTGTTTGAAGCTCTCCTCACCTACAAGAGGAGAGATTGACACTGCAACTTCTGTGTAGGTTGCTTCCTTCATCATGCACCTGCCATATTACTTAGAGATCACTAGGGCATTTCTTTTGTGAGAAATCATGTGAAGTTTCATCTTCTGTTTATTTACCTGCACACTTGTGGCAGACTTTCAGCATTACTTGCCGAAGCAACATCAAATGACACATATATATAGTGACTATGTCAGAAGCTTTATAGATACCCAGATAAATCACTTTTCAGCATTTCTCTAAACTCACCATTTATCTTTTTAATCCAGTATAATGTGCTACTCAAGAACACCACCTATCCAGGATCAAAGATATATGGAGGCTCTTGGATTGGCCCACCATTACAAGTTCTAGACTTCAATAACCAGACTTATGCTGCTATGGTCCTTATACAGGCAACTGGTCTTGCCCCTTCCCCTTCTCCCACTGTTACCAGTGTCAATACATCAGGATTCACATCTACAAAAACTGGCACAATAGTAGGGGGTGTTGTTGGTGGTGTGACTTTCATTGCAATTGTTACAGGTCTCATTCTTCTTTTTCTTTGCAAAAGGAAGCAAAGTCGCCAAGGTCCCTCTTCGATTCTTGCATCTTCCACTCCATCTGTATTCATTATATCTCATCCTCCTTCCATATATGGGATCACTCCCTTTATACTGCCTGAACCATGGGAGATGGATATTGCACCAAAACCTGCAAAGGCTATCATTTCTCACTCAAACATTCACCCAGCCATGGATGAACTGTGGAGCAGGGTAGCGGGCTGGCTATCGCTATGCCAGAGGCCAGTGTTGAGCAAGTCACTGGCGGTCACTAGCCGGTCACATGTGTCGCCGCCAAGCTACTGGCAGACACATTTTGTAGTCGCTGTCGCTCGGTTATCGTATATCAGGTGATCTTCAGCTAATCCGAGGTGTATCCTTCGTATCTACTGTAAATCCATTACAATTCTATCGGAATATAGTAGTTCTGTATTGCTTTCGTGTCTTGCTCCCAACCATGGTATTTGCAGTACTGTTTCGGTTTGTAGCTTCCAATGTTCTTACTGTAATTGCTCCGCTGTCGAATAGTTTGGTCCTTGTTGTTATGGTCAGGATGCTTCAGGAAGTACCGTTGGATCTGAAGTCATACTACTGGAAGAATTCGAGAGATAATGGTATGGTATTGTACACAGAAGAGTAATGTAGCGACGCAACGTCGACTAATCGATCAATAATCTACACTGAGTACGTAAAATGATAGCTTCAGGCAGGCGGACCAGGCGGACCGAGAGCGGGCCACCGCTTTTCCTGCGTCCGCTACACCGGTCACAAGGGTGTCCGCCACTGATGTGTCGGCTAGGCTACACACGGGACACAAAAAAGTAGCTGGGACACATTGTCCGAGCAACACTGCCAGAGGCAAAGTGCAAGATGATGATGATCTACGCTACGGACAGCCGAGAACACTATCAACCAAGGTCAGGTGACTACTTGAGGGCGGGCCTAAGGCCATATCCCCCTACTACATGTGCCCCCCTTAAAAAATGCACGGCGTCCTCGTCGTGCGCCTAGCAACAAGAGAGGAAAGAAGAGAAAAAATTGTACTACGGCAGGCTAACCCAACCTAACTCTCCTAGTATTCTACCCAAACGAACCAAACGGGGATCTCTATCCCAGTCCAATGGAGGCAATGACGACTGAGTTCTTGGAGCTAAACGATGACCAGCGTAGGTGTGATTGCTGTATACAGGCTTGCCTGGTCCAATACCTGAGGGATGACTACGTGAGATGAATGGTGCAGAGGTGGCGGGTCGGTTAGGTGTGGAACGGGTACGAAGCGGAATAATGGAACGATGATCGGAAGAACGGGTGTGAGGTCTCATGGAACGGTAATTTCGCCGCCGCAGGGAACTGAAGGGATGAGCAGATTTTGAACGTAGAACTGTAAGGTCTCGGGGGATGAAAGGCTTCTTGGAACACGGTATGAGGGTAGCGTTCGGGATGCTTTCTGCATCGTCAGCCCAGTTCAAACGTTTCGACGATGACGTAGTTAGAATAGCAGGTTCTGTAGAGGGTTGTGCGGATAATGAAGCTTGATGTACTTCTTCGTCGATGGTCTGGATGGATGTTGATGTGTGAGTGATCACGACTGACGTCTGAGTTGGAGTTGAGATGTATGATGGTGGTGGTTTGGAAAGGTCAGCGGTGTCGACGGCGATTTCGTTGTGCTCTGCTGCACCCATACTCCTTCGTGCTGCATCTAAGCCTTTTTCCCATCCTTCCTCCAGGCCCAAAGCAAGTCCAGCTTCCAAGCCGAGTTTCCTTCCTGCCTCAAATCCTTCATTGAACTTTTTCGACGCGGTCTCGGCGTCCATTCCTGCACGGCGCAAACTAGCCTCCCCTAAGTTCATCGCAAGATCCCAAAGGACACGAAAAAACAACTTCTGGTTGTCTTCGTCATCAAGTTGAGCATAAGTTAAGTATGCGGCCCTTCTAGCGGTGTCAAGGTCATGCTCGAACATATCAGCAATAGTCTGATAGATAGGATGATCATGGGAGGGGTCGGAATCTGAAAATGGTGGTGGTGCAAGTTTTGCTTGTATGATCTTCTCTTTTTCGTAGGCTTCTTTCCGCATATGAATGTCGCCGTGGAAGAAGCTGAGGAATAATGTTCGTATACCTGGCCAATGTGAGCGAACGGATTCTGGAAGATCGAGCCACCAAACAATGCCATAACCCTCCAGCTTCTTCTGAAACAACAGCACCTTCGTATGTGGCCTCTTTCCTTTGGTCAACATCTCGAATCTTTCCATCCACTCTTCTTCATCCAAATTTCCATCAAACGGTTCGAGGTCGTTCATAGTGCGAATTGTATTGCTTCTAGGTCGGGGAAGTGGGGCAAGTGCTGTATGCGAGTACTAGTGCGATGTGAACTGCGTCGTGGACGAGACGAGGACAGGGGCAGGGAAGCGAACGAGAACGAGAACGAGAATAAAGATCTGGAGGCGAGCTGTGTAGAGAGGCGATGAAGTTACCAGGCTCGGAGAAAACTCCAAACGTAGGTCGAACGCGCTCTCGTCACCAGATGGAGCGGGGTAGCGGGCTGGCTATCGCTATGCCAGAGGCAAAGTGCAAGATGATGATGATCTACGCTACGGACAGCCGAGAACACTATCAACCAAGGTCAGGTGACTACTTGAGGGCGGGCCTAAGGCCATATCCCCCTACTACAACTGGTAGATTCAGGGAACTCAATACAGGGCCAGAGCATGGTGGATGAACCAGGAGTAGGAGAAGAAGCTACCAGCCATGATGGGGACAACTTTGATTCCAGATTCCGAGTGATGACAACAGCACATATGGTTAGGATCTTGAATGAGCGTTTTGAAAGCAAGTCATTGCCACCTACTTATCAAAGTCTGCTTGGGAGTAATGCATAGTAGTGGGTCAGTGTGGACTGAGATAGAATCTCTTTTAACTACAAGGGTTTCATGTAATACAACTACGACCTCACACATGATCCAACCCCTCATCCACTGTCTTTGTTCAAGTCTCGTATACAAGATGTGGTGTGTAGAGGATATTCAGATATCAGAGAAAGGGGGTGGTAGGTGGGGGGGAGATGGCAGTGTAATTTGAGGACATAGCAGTGTGAAGGAAACATTCGGTTGCGCTGTGGGGCACATGGTGGTTGAGTCACTGAAAGCTGTAGACATTAGATATAGTAATTAAGTAGATGGTAGGTACTCGAGTAAGGCTTTCCATCCTTGACAAAACTCCTCAGATTTGGGCACAACTCCTTCAACAAAAACCCATCTTCGCCTTGAGATGTTGATGACAGCTCGAGTTGAACAAACTTCTTGCCATGGACCTTGAAGAATAAATGGAACACTCCATCTAACGAAACGATCGGAGCGGGCGAATCAAGTGTCATACGCGATACCAACAGGTTTTCAAGTTGAGGCATCTGCCAGGAGAACAGTGAGTGGCAAGTGGATTCAGGAATGGTTATCTGAAACAATACGCATAATAGCATAAGAGGATGCAAACTTGATGCAAACAAACGCTTACCTTCAATCCCTCCAAACACAGAAACACTACACCTGGAATAACCGTCCCACCGTCCTGTTTCCCTAGCTCTTCCGCATCCACACACTTCTCCTCCTAAGACAAAGACGACACCGTCGTAGTTGTAGACGTAACAAACACCGTCTCACTCACCATCATCGTCGTCGTCGTTTTTCGTTGTGGGATCTACTACCGTCCACCTCAGTAACGCATTCAGGGAAAAGCGTACTAGAGATAGCGATATACCAGCTGTGAAAACAGAGTTTGAAGCGCTAGCCCGATCCTGAACCGAATTCTCTCCATGTCCACACCCAAAATACCCGTCGAATATCGAATTATCATCACCCATAGCTCCGAAAGAAGGTTCAGTAGAGGCCTTCCTGGCCTCGTTTTGTCCCCCGGATGAGGGGTGCTTCGCCACCAAAACAGTGGCCTCAGAGACGGTCTCGACTTGAGTGACAGCGATTTGAAAGATATCGTGAAGATTGCGCCAATGGTTTTCGATTTCGTGAGCGTTGGAAGAGAAACGCGACATACCCACCGACATTACTTTGGAACTGGATTAACGAATCGTGTTGGGCCGAATAACCCCAGCGGGCTCCTCAAAAATTCTGGTTAAAGTCCGTTCCAAGGAACTTGACACTCGAACTAAAGTTGAGGTTCTTATATTGTAGAACACCGGTGAGGAATGCGGACCCTAAAGCCCTCAAAATCGAAAGCCCTGGTCGTCACAGCTACCTGTTCAATCCCCGTGCAGTTGGGGTTCATCCACTGACAGATGCTATAAAATGATCAAATTTCACAGCTCGTGGGTGTCAAAAGTGACTGTATTCCTCCGAACCGCCACAATCCATGGCCGAAAAACGAAAACACACGGCCATATGAGGGGCCCAGAGGCTAAAGTATGTGGTGTGATTCAAGTCCGAATAACGAACGAAGCGGAGAGTCTGGTCCTGGCTGGATGAACGGGTGCCAGTCTGAGTCGTCATTTCATCTTTGAGTAAGAGTGTCGTAGTTGCGGTGAAATTGTACGCGCCATTTCTATGATTTCTCGTCTCGAAGCTTCAGCTAGTAATGAACCAGTTTGGATTATGCACATCCTACATTTGAGGTCGGGGCCGTGAAGATTGCGTAAATCTATCCTCTGAATGGACGAGAATCGAGATGAGCTTCCACAGGAGAAATTGGTGGATTACTCACCTCAAACCTACGACCGAATCCATACGGCAGGCCTATGTCCAGTAATAAATCTGAATTCTGAGCGCCCGAATGCTGTCGCCAGAGATACTGTTGCGATGATTATAACACTGAATAGATGATGGTAGTTAGAACGGGATTCAGAACGGGATTCGTGGTCAAGAATTTGGTGCTGTTTGGTTTCAGCATTTGAGTGAGCGCTCGACCGCGCGCGCACTTCGTTGATTTTTTACCATCATGAAGTGGCTCCGCTCTTCCCATTTTCTTATAGACTGTAAGGTGCTTGACTCACCCACTCCTGACTACCTTCCATTGTACTGATAACATTTCTCGAAGCTTCAGCCTGAGTGTTGCTGTCTTTTCCATCATGATAGTCGCCGTTTGATATCATATTAGAGCTGCCAGTAAGTCTGATATTAGTGTATACGATCTATCTGTGTCGCTCTGGCAAACCCTTTCCCTTTACACTTCTGACCCCCTTCTGTCTCTCGTCCATCGAAAACACATATCTCATCATGAAGTGGCGCTGCTCTTCAGATTTTCCAGAAGGTGCGTGACTCACCCACTCCTGACTACTTCCATTGTACTGATAACATTTCTCGAAGCTTCAGCGCCTCTGTCTTTTTCATCATGATAGTCGCCGTTTGATATCATAGAGCTGCCAGTAAGTCTGATATCAGTGTATATGATCTATCTGTATCGCCTTTTGACCGTAGTTCTCACAGAGTGGTTGTCACAATGAGGTAAGATGGCCGCCACCGTTGACCGCACGCTGGACAAGCCGGCTGATTCGGTCACTCTAAGGGTGGGAGCTCGGACATCCTTTTCTGGTCCAGATATACACTTTGAGCATAATTCAACGTCGTCGTTTCCACCAACGTAGCCTCATAACCCTGACTGTCATTCATTCTGGCTTGTCGTTTCCCACGAGTCAAGGAATCACCTCATGATGGCTCTCGACGGGACCTATTCTGCCCCTCCCTACTAGATATATACCTTTATTCGATTGTCAAGGCGTTCTTTCTCTCGGACTGGCATCCCATTACCCTCCCAAATGATGTTTGCCTTCACAGCCGACTCCCTTTCTCTCTTTTCCTTCCTTTTGGTATGCCTCGAAGTCGCCACTTCCGCTTCTCCCACACAGTCAACCTCTCTACCTTCAACAACGCCTGGTAAGGTAGGGTTCGGCTCTAATCTTACCTGAGAACACAGCAGAACTGACCCGTCAGAGTAGTCCGACGAACGTCCGTACGAAGAACGAGTGTCCCTCGCAAGAGCTGCTTTGGATGTAGGTGTAAATGGGGGATCAACAGACGCAAGCGGAACATTGGCCGTCGGGGATATCTGTGAGGATTGCCGTTTCGTTGCCTAAATATTCACCTCAAATCTGTTATCAAGACGAAACCACCCCGCTTCTTTTCTCTCAATTGGCAGAATTCGACATCATAACCCACAACACAACTTATCGGGACCTTCTGAAGGTTCAAATCCCACGAGCGACGGCAGAAATCGTATCCTCATCCTACTTGTACGCACTCGTATCGCAACCCCCATGGTTTACACTAACCTGGATCAATTTCATTATATAGTGTCAGGTTCTTTCTTACGATCCAAGACCCGAGAGCTGATGATTTAGCCATCTGTTTATTGATAACAGTTATTCGACTATATGTGAGTCCTGTAGTCATTTTCCTGAACAGGGTTGTTTACTAAAATTGCGCTATGGAGGGCATATGGATACGCAGCCAGCAGGGCATATACTGCCTATCAGGATAGCCAATTTCTTACAACTGCGCAACAGTTATGGGATTTTGGCAGAGCACACTGCATCTCCGATGACGATATCAGGTCGAAGAGAATTGCAACGAAATCGTTGTCTCTTCGGAGCACATGCGATGGAAGTGAGCACGTTTACTTTTTTTACCGAAAGATATCTGATCTTTACGTGTGCAGAGACTCTAGTCGGCGGAGTTTTTACAGTAGGTTCCCATGACAATCTTGCGGATTCTGGCCTCAACTGACATCGTACAGACCCCCGATCCCAAGGACGGAGAACTTGAGGCTGCATCTACCTCGTAGGCCACTTATTCACCCAACCATAAGCCAGTTACTCACACTCTGACAGAGCTTTCCTCATGTGAGAAGCATACTTTGTGAGACGACCTACAATAACATTCTGATTGTTCAAAGCCTGTCAACGCTACTGGCTGAAGTGACTTCAAATGCGACTTATATTGAAGCCGCAACGCAAACCCTTCAGTTTCTCCGAAATTTCGCCTACTTCCCGAGTTCGGATGGCGTTGACGATCAGAGAATGATCTTTGCTTTGGACGATAGCGATCATCCTTGTCATAGCAACCTTTTACCGCATTGGTATCCAATTACTGGAGATCTCATTGAGGGTCTGTCAATTCTTGGGTCTATACAGAACGATACACCAACTGAAAGCCTGTTGAGTTGCCGATCCGATAATCTCCGGGCTGATATCCCTCTAATCATCTTCCTTTGTCAATAGCCTTCAGCAAACAGTCAATTCCTCTACTCTCCAACGACAGGGTCAACGACCAGACGGAATTCTGGACAATGAAGTAAAAGAAACGCACTATCCGACGGGTGACCCATACCTTGTCCGCGGGCTAGCGACGGCATACAGGAGAAAACGCATCGACTCGGGAATGACTGATTATATCAAAGGATTTCTGAATGTCCAGGTATGTCAATGCATTTTCCCCCCGTTCTTATAGTCACTAAAATCTTATTCATGTTGGAGTAGTATGAAGCCCTGCTCAGTAACGCAAGGCTCCCGGGAAACTTGTACGGAGGCTCGTGGATCGGGCCACCCGATCGAAAGTTCAGCTTCAGAAACCAAACATACGGTGCGATGGTCCTTGTTCAGGCTATCAGTCTTGCGAATGACATAAGCTCTGGTGGAAATTATACATCGTCCAATCTCCCAAGGCCGCCCAAGTCAACACACCCGAATAAAATTGGCGCAATAATAGGAGGGGTCGTCGGAGGCGTATCATTCGTTGCGATTCTTTTAGGGGTGGTGGTGCTTCTTATTCGTCGTAGAAGACGTCGAAATCGGGAGGGCCAAGAACCATCAATGTCTTTGCCTTCTCCATCGATATCAGAGTCGAGCGAAAACGGAAACGGAATCGAAGACGGAATCGAAAACGATAGTACATCTCCGATATCTCAATCGGCGTTGAGAGTAAAAAGTCGTTCGAACTCCATACAAGAGCCTACAGCGACTGCCGAAGGGGACCCGAGCCGCGATGTACCTCTTAATGAAGATACCCAGGTCAGATATCAAGACATGTCGACGGCAGAGATGTCTCAAATCCTGAACACGCGTTTACGGATCGAATCGTTCAACGCCGAAATGCCGCCTGCGTATGAGTGAAGCCAGGTTAGTAATTCAAGTACTCAATATCAAGGCAGTTTGGTTTTACTTCATACGCAGAGCTCTTTATAAACCTAACTTGTAATAAATCAGTTTTGCATCTGCTATTTTCTCGGGATGTTCTTAGTAGTATATATGTGAAAAACGATACCCCATTCTCCATCTACCTATCCAGTCGTAGTTTTGCCGCTCAGCCTCGGTGGAAGATACTATTAATATTGTACAGGATCCTAGTGAGACCGTACCATCCTCATTAAAACACCGACTGAACTGGAACTTGAAGTCATGTAGTTAGCGTGACGTGATAGATCATACTGGTAAATACACCGGTACCCGCGACCAAGAGCTCCAGCATTTGACTTTAACATTTCTGAGCTAAGTTACGCAATAACAATAATAAATTGATTCGTAAGTTGGCAGTCGGCGACGTTGGTAGGTAGAGGTAGAACCTGAGTAAGACAGAAACACCTCGAAAGCTAGCAGCATTCGGGAAGAGAAGATGAAGACAACGAGGAAATACGAGAAAAATATAAGGGTGGGTGTGGAGAACGGCCGAAACTGGGTACGGACGGCCTCTCCCATCCGCACACCTTTTTAACCAGTAGCCTGACTTCCTGGATATGCAGGCGGCATGATATCTGATGTCCCCCCGGAAGAATGGTGCCGTAAACGAGCGTTCAGAACTCTGACCAGCTCAGCCGTCGGAACAGCGTGAAGTCCCGAGTCCGGATCATTGATGGGAGACTCAGAGCCGACTATTGATGGTGCAACATTCACTTCGCCCCCGGGGTTCGCTACAGGTTCGCCCCGACCAGCGTTTGGATGGGATTTGACGACTCTCGACGGGAAAGTTCCTTCCCCTTCCATTTCCCTCACCACCGTTGGTAGCACAAATGGAGATGGAAGGTATTCAGCAGGGACTTCATGGTGGGAATCAGATTCCCCGATTTTCCGTTTGCGGAGAAATACGAATATCGAAACCAACAAGATTGCGACGAACGCCAATCCTCCGAGTACGCCTCCTACTATCTTCCCAATCTTTTTTGATGATGGAGGCGTTGGATTTGAGATGTTGACGACGGGAGGAATACGGATGGTGTTGATTAAAAGCATAGCGGCGAAGGTTTGGTTCAAAACGTCGAGATTCCGTGACGGCGGTCCGACCCAGGATCCCCCGTAGATGTTCGTGCCGTTGATTGTGGCGCTCTTGAGTAGAGCGTCGTACTGGAGGGAATAAGAAGTCTGTCGATGGATGTGGAACAGCATAGTATATTACACACCTGCGTCTGTATGAGCTTCTGAACAGAATCTTGGTTTGTGGAGTTGAGGTGACTTTTCCAGTATGCAGTTGAAATCCCGCGTACAAGGAATGGATCACCTGTTGGATATCCTGGTCTTGCATGTGAGGCGAGGTCTAAAACGTGATCCGACTGTTGCTCTTCCCGTTGAATGGTTGCGGAGTAGTATACCATGTCTTGCGGGCTACCAACGAAGGATGAATAAAAAACTCTGAATAAAGAGCAGCAGACACTCAACAAGCCTAGAGTGGGTGGGTCCCCAATTGAAGCTCGTTTGTCCACAAGAGAAGATAATCCCTTGATTATCATATTGTTACATACGTGCTGGACCGATTTGGACCGACTGGTCACAATCACATTCATTCCATTCTTACTACTCCACTTACCCATACTTTCCATTTAGCCTAGTCTATTGGCTTGGGAGTCGACTGTCGCACTGTGGATCCAACTATTGGATCTGACTTGGACCTTAGACTTTCCTATCTTATATAAGATGTACGACTTAGTAGATACATCCCTCAGAATTAAACTCGACTCTGGTTTCCCAGTGACCCAGTCTAAGGCAGCTCAACTCAGGGAGCTGTTGTCCAATAACTTCGGCTACTGTCAAGACTCCATCATTCTCCTTTTCACTCTCTAACACACTCTCTATCTTATCCTTTCTCTCTCAGTTCCGCTTGGTTCCGGTTCATTCCACATGTCCTTAACACATATCTCCCATATTTGAATATGTAGAATTTGGGAATGAGCTACCGATACAGTTTGTGTTACTATTGAAAACAGAGAGGAGCGGTTTGTTGTGAGCACCATTCGAACGCGGAAAGTATTTGAAGGTCTTGAGAAGCTGAAGGGTTTGAGTTGAAGCTTTTATGTGGTATTCGAAGTAAATCCATAGAGTACTGCTGAAAGCCTGTCAGCAAATTTCAAGTTGTGTGACATGAAATAGCAGATCTCTCACTTTAAGAAAGCACTGATTGCGGGTGAATGATGGTTGTAGAAGAGACTAGTGCTAGTGGAGACTTACACAGTGGGTACTGGATTCAACCCTTCCATCTGTGGAACTATTGGGCCACAATAAATTCGAGTGACAGGTTGAGTGACAGTAAGTGACCGCATGTATTTCACTGAGCGATCACTCACTTTTCACTCACTTTTCACTTACCTGTCACTCGAATTCACTGCCACCCAATCGTGGGTCACTGAACTTCACTGCCACAAGGCTCCGCACGTCACTGAAGTGCACTGTCACTGACCGCTTGACTCTGCCACCAAATCCATGTACCTAGTTTTAATCAATGTAATAGGGTACAAAAAAATTCCAGAGGACTGTACGATGAAATCACTTACAACCAGAGGAATGTTCACCCATCTTCTCTCAAGACCTCTCACAAAAGAGTGCTCACAAGTGACAGTTTCCGAGCAAACCCGCACCAGAATTAGAATCCTACTCTGGCTTAGTCTGTGATAATTATTTGTCGTTTACCAGTCTCCTGCTAGTCACTTACCGTCACGTACCTCTCACTTACCATCACTTACCTGCCGTGTACCTGACACTTACTGTCACTTACCCACCACTAACATTCACTTACCTGTCACTCACTTGTCACTTACCTTCACTTGCCTGTCACTCACTCATCACTCACCCTTCACTCACCCTTCACTCACTCGTCACTCACCCATCGCTCACCCTTCGCTTACCTGTCACTCACCCTTCACTCACGTCACTTAATGTTACTTACTTGTCACTTGCTGTTCACTTACTTGCCGCTAACCTTCACTTACTGGTCACTTACCTTCATTCAACCGTCACTTACTCCCTGCTTAGTACCAGTTGCCTACTAATCTGTCACTGACTTCTAGTACTATTATGCTATAACTGTAATGCAGACTAGAAGGTCTGCGCCATATGGTCTGATAGGGTGTACAAGCCGGATTGCCCGCTGAGCACGCTGTAACAATAGCAAATAAATATCATTGTTGTCGCTAACACTAAACTCTTAAATTTTTAATATTCGTCTTGGTTTTATTTGAGGTTGTCCAAGGTATTTCTTTGCCTCTTCTTCCTTCTGTTGCTTTTCCTCCTGCTTCCACCTAATTGTATACGGATCCGTTTCAAACCGTTGCCCTGTCTATAATATCAAGTCAAGGTTATTTATTATCTCTGCATGATTGCTCTATGAAATTCACCTTGAGCTCCTCGTCATCATCACAAGTGTGATCTTCGTCTCCAAATCTAAAATGAATATATGGAGACCAGTTGTCTTGATGGATCCCAATATCCAATCCCCACTGGCAGTTACCAGCATGTCCGGCATTGGTTGATCCATCAAACATTTTCCTTTCCAGCAACCCTAATGATTCGCAGTCAATGTCGACTGCCTTTCTCTTTCCCCAGTTCCCATTTTCATCTGCTCCCGTATATGCCACAAGTCTCTCCCATGCTTTCTGTCGATGTATTCCTTCCTTTCCGATTCATTTGTAGGGCAATCCTCCTGTGATTCAAACTCGGCTCTGTCTCAATATTCAATATAAATCATCAATGCATCTTGGAGGACTCCATCCACAATCCATGTAGCCAGTTTCTTTTCTATTCCAGGAATATTACACTGTAGCCAGTTGATGAAATGAGACCGAAGTCTCAATGGGGAAGCCGCCTGTGTACGGCACAACGGTTACTCGAGAGCAACGCATATACTGAATGGTGGGGAATGTGTCAACTTCGACTTGTGAGCATTTGAAAATAAGGTTGATGAATCGGTTTCGATGTGGGCTAAGAACAGTATGGATCTCTGGTGTGTATGGCAGTGATTTTGTCGGATCTTCAATAATTAACTGCCTCTCAGCATCTGTCTCTTGCAGTTCAGACATTGTAATAAACCTTCTGAGCTAAAAATGGCAAGTTAGAGTAATATTCAGCACAACACATTATAAATTTATCACTCACCTGTATACCCCTTCGACCAACAACATCTCCATACAAAGCGTCGACAATGTGCGCCGTTGAAACAACGTCATAAGCACCAGGAGTGTGCTTAGCTCCTTCACCAACTTGATTATGAGGATACCATTTTACAGTCCACTGGGATTTTGAACGAGGATGTAACAGTCGGGCAGGGTATCTGAATAGACCATCTGCGACTAATACTATCTGACCGGGTCTGGGTTAATGTCAGTGGCTGGAAAAGGTGGGAGTATATGTGTGCAGAGCAGACCTAAGTCGATCCTGAACCCCTTTAAGAAGCTCAAGGTCATATTTTCTGTAATTTATTTGACAATTGAGTACAAGGTATTCAATTTCAGGAAGTGACAGTCACTCACCTCGCTTTCTTCATTGAGTTAAGTTCTGCCCAGCCATCGTCATTGGAACATTCATGACAAATGAAATCTTCTGTTAATGACATTGAGTTATACTTACCCTCCAGTTGACAGGCAACATGTGAGTATTTCTGACATGAATCACACTGAACAGCATCCTGGACAATGTGTTGGTGGTTTCCACCTCCCACCTCACCACATCGGCACCTGAAAGGCAACGGAGTAGCTGGCAGTGATATATTGGTGGGTGTTATTGATGAACACTCCGATTCTGGTGATGTGGATTTTGAAAGTGATGGTACATGGGACGCTCTTTTGGTCCAAGGACCTAAGGACTCGAACAAGAAATCATCGACTGAGTCAGTTTTTTCTGTTCAATTTAATGTCAGTCAAACAAACACCATGAAGTTTATCACTATACCAGATTCAACTTCATTCGTCGATTCTCCTTGCATGTCATCAACCATGATAACTGGATTTTCCCGTGAATGGGGAGCCAGAGGTGTAACTGTTGGTTTGTTGTGAATATATTCTTGAAAATGGATGTGGTTTCATGAAGACTCAGTCAGCCAAGTCATCTCCTTTGATGGAAAAAGTGAATAGCCAGGTCACTCCAGTATGGGTTGCAAGTCTGCTTCCTCCTGATAGGTAGAGTTAAGTATGACACCTAACTCTGATTTCAAAAGCTCTCCCTGATGACTCCAAAACCAGTGCTGAGCCTTGATTCCGCTCCGAAGTTTGTAGATAACGGTTGTTGTTTGATACACCTTGTAATTTGTTGGCATAGAAATGTTCCAGCCACCAAGGTTGTTCACAATACCACCCGATTCCTTGACACCATATCCTGGAGATCCACCATTCATCCCCATCCCATCATAAAAAAAGACTCCCTTGGCCCATTTAGGTGTGTCCATGGTGGCGACGTATCAAGACGTGAAATGTCCACCGTTAAAAAAAGTGCAACCGATAATATCATATTCAAGGCCTATGTCATGTGCCTCCCTACCAGCAACTGGACGAACAACGTGTGGAAATGCCCACTCGTTCTCCATGTTGTCCCATTTGACCTGAACGATTAGTGTGTTAGGGAGTGAAACAATGATATTTGCTGTAGTAGCAATCCCCTGGCACCAAGTAGTCCCTTCACGGGCCCGCCAACATGACATTGTCCCTTTCTGTCTGCCATGGGTAATAAATCCGGTTGTGCGCTGTTGAAGGTATGGTTCAAAGTTTCCATTACACAGCTCATAATCAGATGGAGGAAGGAGGAGGAATGGATGGGTACGGTCAACAGAATGAATCTGTCCATGTGCAAAACAAACACCATCTGTTTGGTCCATATTGTCGAGAACTGAAAGGTCTGGGCCAGTACACCATTTGAAAGAAATGGTATTAAGGCCAAAGTGGTTACTGAGCTGGACTCCGATTAATGTCTTCCATGATAATATAACTGCCTGTGTAAGCCAGCCTGTGTCGTTCTCAAAAGCAGTTTCCGATTGGGTTGTCATCCATTTACTGGCAATGATGTGCTTCCGTAGTCTGACTTTCTGCTCTAACAGGGTAGCAGAAATGTCATCTGGAGCTCGATTTGATAAAAGGAGCCGTTGTCGTTGGTCAAGGCATGAAAAAATTGGGGCAAAAGGGGATGGCAGATCACAACTCTCTTCATAAGGAGTAAAAA
The DNA here is from genome assembly GCF_018924745.1 of Marasmius oreades. NCBI lineage: Eukaryota > Fungi > Basidiomycota > Agaricomycetes > Agaricales > Marasmiaceae > Marasmius > Marasmius oreades. The sequence continues at coordinate 5,848,001 of NC_057323.1, forward strand.
TCCCAGAGAAGCTGTTCCAGCTCCATGTTTCTGCCCAAAAAAGTAATTCTAGGCATGAATCCAACCAACATGAGTTTGCTTTCCATGCATATCCAACTAGCTGTTTGGTGGCTGAGCTGACAAGCAGCTGCAAGTCGCCCGTAAGACTATCAGTCTCCATCTGATAGGATGTAGAAATGATAGTGGCATTGGCCCAGTGAACGGATGTGTCACGAGAGTAAGGGTGAGATTTTGTCTCCACGGAATGTGGTATAGGCTCAGCAAATGTTACAGTTTTAGATGGAGGTGGAGATTTAGGTGGAAGTGGAGATGACTCTGCTGTATTGTAATCCGAGTCTGACTTATTATGTTCGGAGTCAAATTTAGCAGAACGTCGTAAGATGGAGGGGATGGATGTATGTTGAAGTGGTGATTTCTTGCTCCCTGATTTATGTCATTTATGAATAAGGGCATCAATTGTGTCGGGTGGACGATGTGAACGAGCTTTCTCTCTATTAATCCTTGTCTGCTTGCGAATTGTAGCTGAGGTTAGACTGTGTTTGGTACGTTTAATCTTCTCCTTCAGCTTTTGTCGCCGCTGCAATGGTGATTTTCCATAATACAAAGGTATCCCATCTAATTTGATGTGAGTTTAATGGTTGACCAGCCCTATAAGGTGAAATTACATACTCTTCACACCGTCCCAAGTCTTCTCATGCTCCTTTGCTATAGCATAGCATTTTTCAAGTCCGGTGATAAGCTCGTGGTTCTTCCCTCGTCAAGAGTACATGCTGAAGTGAGCTGCTTCTTGAGGATTGGTTGAGTCATGGAGTGCTGTACATGAGTCAACAGCCTTTGGTGTGCCTAAAATAAGCATTTGCGCAACTTCAGGGCGGGTCCACCATTCAGCCCATGGTTTAGCCCCAGCAAACCAGTAGCAGAGGGCATTAGAACGACATCTGAAGTCTTCATATGATTGTGCTTCCAGTAAACGATACATGAGTTTTTTGAAGATTTTCGATTATCCTGGGGAACAATGGCCAAGATATGCTTGACACATGTAACCTGACTACGGAAGTGATAGGCACATCCACGTAATCGCATGGCTGCAGCTGTATGTAGCTGTTCTTCTGTGCGGACATTGTTGGGATCCTCTATCCAAAAGCGTACAAATGCATTTGAAAATCCTAAACTCTGAGCTTGGCTGTAGTCTACTGTCTAGAGGCAGTATCAGATCCTGTGAACTGCATTCTGAATAGATAATATTTCCGGCTTACCCCATCAAAATCTGTATCTTGAATAATTCCTCCAAGATTTGCTCTTGTACTGCGCGCTGACCTCATAAGGGCAAGAAAATGATACTCATAGTGAATAGCAGTTGCACCATTGCTATATGAGTAGAGAGCTGGAACCCAGCGCTGCATTGAAGGGCTAAAAACAGACGTTGTCACAAGTAATGATGTCGCTACAGCAAACCAGCCATGAGCAGCGTCCATCACTGCCCCCGAAAACCCCTCAATCGCACTATTTGACTGGATAAACCGTTCAGCCATCCACTGTGTCTGGCATGAAATCACAACAATTCCATTGAGGAGATGAGTTGCAACCACATAATTGGGGTGATTTTGTTGAAGGGCTGAGAACCGAACAATAAAGTCATCACCAGAGGCCAGTTTGGGACCTCTAGCCTTGCGAACTTCATTTCGAGTGACATCCTCTGTAATAAAACGGGTGCTGATATCAAGGAGAGATTCCCCACTGACAGTGTTTCCGGAACGTAAGGAAGCGGGGGTAGCTGTCGGGTTGGCACTTAAGAGTGTGTCGGTGCGCTTCTGTTCAAGAGGTGAGAGTCGTTTCTTGAGATAAAATGCCTCGTGGTTATGACTGATCCTGTTACAGTAAATAACTCCATCCCTCCACTTGACAATCTTTGAAATATTCGGACAAGGGACTAGATAGAGCTGGTACTCCGTTGTTTGCCCATTATTTTTGTTACGTTCATTGCACTGGCAACGCTCGCCTATTTGTTCCTCTCGAGTGCTGGCCTTAGTTCATGGACGAAGAACAATCTGGCAGTTGGGGTTGTTGCACTGAAGGCTTCCGAGACATTTTCGATAGGTCCACTTTCCTTGTTCTGGATCATTGGCACTAATAGACATACGGCCTTTCTGAGTACCATAGGAAGTGTATGCCCAGTCGACTTTCAGCCCGTTCAGCTCGTTGTTGAATTCGTCCCATGAGAAATGTGCCGTAAAGTTGCCTTGTGGATACCCATTCCATTCAGCCTTGAGTACCTTTGGATTGACATTCAAGACCTCTGACATTCAAGACCTCTGCGTTGTTCTCATCTGAGTCACTGTGAATATCCTCTTCCATATGCTGGAACGTAGGCTTGGAGATCATCGGTGGTTTAGGTCTACGTTGGGAATCAGGAACGAAAATGGGATGAACATCGACGTGTCTCTGCCTTGGGATCTAAGACCCTGGTCTTCCGACCACATAAATCTGTATCATCTTCATTTTTGAGAGGATCACTCAAACGTACAAAACTTGTCAGCGTCCACGGCTGCCTGAGCAGAACAGGACACTTTGCTGTTGCGCTTCAGTCCGACTTTGGGAATGACCTCGGCAACCACACCACTGTCTTGTTGATCGTACCCTCTTAGTACATCCCACGCACACTTCTAGATCAAGTTTTAGATGAAAATGAAACAACATTTCTTTGCAGGAAGACGACGTACGAGCCGCCCTAATATTTTCATGAGCCAAGTTTGTAAGAAAGAGATGAAAGACGAAGGCAGGAACTGCTGGAATGACAAACCTGTAGGTCCAGTCATGATATCGGGAGTAGGGCCACCATACTGTCTATCCTCAAAAGCCCATCATTACTACTGCTAACTTCTCGTGTGATGTCGGGGCTATATTATATCTGTTGTACATGTAGAATGGAGGTTGAATCTTTAGGCATGTCATATAAAACCTCGGCATTGAAAAGGCTAAATGAGAATTGAACCATTAGAATTTTGATGGTGTATTTGAGATATATAAACATGTGTACTCACCAATTTTGGGAGCTTAGAAGTGAGAGCTGTGCCTTCTAGCTGGCTAAGTCATAAGGAGAAGGTCACCTGTGTTCAATAATCCTTCCATTAAAAAGGTTAATCAAAAATTGAATCAGAGGGCTTCTCACTATGTATTGAGAATATATAGACCAGTGTACCTACCAATTTCCAGAGCTTAGGGGTGACAGCTGCACCACCTAGTTGCCCATCAAGGAAGACGCATCGGTGATGTGTTGACTGTGGGCGCTAGTAATAACTGGTTATCCTACTATTGTGGGTAGATCCTTGTACATGCTGTGAAGTTGTAGATATCCATTGCATGCGCATTGAACGTTACGTCGACTTAAATCCTCAGTTCTAACATCAACGGAAGCAAAACGGAATGTAACAAAAAATCTCACCCACTGATGCTCAGCAATAGTCTCACACTGTGTGTTCTAGTTTGGTTCTAATTCATCACTTCTCAAGATTTTCACCCTCAGTTTCCCCAAAATTCCTGTGAATTTGAGAGTGACAAGGAATAATAACAGCGCTCAGTGCTGGATAGTTGGCGTAGAACGTTCAGTTGTGATGTAACACCTGCCTAATCGAGCAAGTGGCTGTGCATTCTCTACTGGTAGAGAACGCCTTCCTAATTTAGACGATGGTGCCGCAACGCGTTGGGCACCATGCATCATCTGTTTGTTGATATTTATATGTAGCTGTGCTTCTTCACAGCCACCAGCTGACCCATCATTGAGGTTATCACTTGACGCATTCACTGAACTTCACTAGACCTGACATGCACTGAACCGAGTCTGACACTGAACTTCACTGACCTGTCACTCACATTCACTGACCTGTCACTCACATTCACTGACCTGTCACTCACATTCACTCACCCGTCACTCACCTTCACTTGCCTTCACTCACCCCGTCACTCACCTTCACTTGCCTTCACTCACCCTCACCCCATCACTCACCTTCACTCACCCGTCACTTACCTCTGTCACTCTAAAATATGTATGCCTGGAACTATTCATTATTGTCGTGCTTGTCAAGTTGATTTTCCCGCTTACCTAGACCTGACGCCATGCTCCAAGACACAAATCTGGTACATTTTTTTGTCATTCAAATCACCCTGTTCTGATGGTTACTGTCAGGAGGGTGAAGCGCCTATGCATATGCTGGGCCTCAAGCCCTGATGCTGAGGATAGCATACACCTAAAACAACCCAACACCCACATAGGGCGTACTCCGAGGGGTACCAAACCCTGGTACTCCGACCTACTATGAGGTCATACTCCAGACTAATGCTGGTGGACCATTCTACGGGCCTATTGGCAATAGAGGATGACAAGAGCTGGTGACCAAGGAGAATGAATAATGATGATGTCTGGTATCGTGAATATCTGTGAACCACGTGGTGAGCTGTACGACGAACCATACTCCTATAATGAGAGTAGATCTGCGGTGATAAGAGCATCCTACGATGAGGACCATATCCTCATGAGCCAGTACTCCAATGACAATGAGAGCATACGATAGACGGTACCCAACATACACCAGTGTAGTGTACCACATACCTGTAACCTAATCCATGTGTACCCCATCCTGTACTCTAACACTAGAGAAGGGACTCTAGGATGAGTCCGGACCCCAATTAGATGGTGAGTCCCTTAACAAGGGTGACCTGGACGATGTAGAGCGACAGAGTGAATGGGGCAGAGGTGAAAGGTAAGGACAACGAAGGATAAAGGACAGAGGACTAAGGACAAAGGACAAAGGAGATCAAATTCTAGGGAACTATCTACCACTAAGTACTCCTTATATATCTATCTAATAGAAAGGGTTGTACTCCTATACTAATGACCCCTTCTCTAAGATTAGGAGTACTCTCCTATGAATCGACCCATTTTCACATGATACCTCCCTTGATCGTACGCTGAGTCCAACCACAGTTGACCATATAGGAGGAAAAGTTAGCGGTAGGTACTACTCCTGGTTCAGTTCATGACAGTTACATTCTTTTCAACTTTTCTTTTCAATTGTCATATTTCTTACCCAAGGCGTCCTTAGTATAGGCAGCATGACTCACTGTATGATTATCCAGCAGCTGGTATGGACCTTCCCTATGGCCTCTTGCACATGGGACAGGTATAGCTTCAGTCCTGGCTTAGTTGTCATTACTATAGAGCAAGGGAGATAAATGGGAAGTGTGGATGCTGCCTGGTTCTTGCAGATGTGTTGTGGATGTGATGAACCTGGACCTGGTGAGCTTGAAGTCAGCTGATCCTCTTCCACCCTCAGCTGGTCTGTATTCCCTTGTTATTTCAGTCCTTAGTTCTTGTGAAGCAGATCCCACATAATTTCCCTCAAATCATAGAAGCCTTATGAAGTGTAGTCCATCAGCTTCAAAGTGCAGCCACAACACACCCATTGCAAGCATTGAACCTGTTCTTATTTACCAGGGCAAAACCCTCAACCTACCTCAATTTGATTCAGTGGACACAACATCATGGGGAGAAAATCACCTAGAAATTGGAGATCGGTATCCTGCTTCACCCAACATTGTGGTTGTAGTTCAAGGTTCAAGGTGCTTCTTTCCTTCCCATAAGGATGTGATTTGGGTACAGAAGTCCCCTCATCCCTTGGGCTGCTTCCACAAAACTCACAAAGTTTTCGCCTGGCCTTGTACCCATTGATTACTAGCTTATTGCCTGGAGATGGATGATTTTTTTGTGTTTTCTGCTCCAGATATGGCTGATGAGCTGTTCTTGTACTTATGGCTCAACAGTTCTAATGAGAGATATTTGCAGTTTGCAGATGGATTGTCTGCATTTCAATACATAAGTTGTGACATATCAAGTCACTCCCCAATTCTCAAGGGTGTAAATGTATATTGCAATGTATTGAATAGTAGCCACACACACTTTGATAGAATGCAGGAGAAATCAGGAACAATGTCACATCAAAGGCTGTGTACCTGTTTTTTGCACAAAGTATTACTAGCATCATCCCAACATATATAGACTGAGTTTCAACTGCTTGTGCTGCCTTGGATGTACTTATCAAGAATGACATAATCAGAACATATACTCCAGATGACTGTAAGTATTCTCTCAACAGAGTACACTGACAAGATTCAAAAACCATATTCAGATGCCTGTAAGTGGACAACCTCCACTCTCCTCTCTCAAATGATGGAATTTAATATCATGGCCCACAACACAACCTATAGAGAAGTCATACACACTCAAATTCCAACCAATGACATCAAATTTAATTTAATTAATACATGTAAGTGGGTCTGTTCACCCTCTACATCTAAATGTGCAATGAGTACTTATAAATCACAGATCTTATCCAGTAAGGGCTATCCTTTGAATTTGATAGACCATAACATTGAAATTCAAATATTAGGTAAAAACACCTCTGTGAGTTTGTATTCTCATCTCAATCCTCAATATGTTAATAGAATAAAATACATGGAGTTTATTTGGGTATAACAGTAATCAAGAGATCCACTGTCTATCAGGATGATGGCTTTTTGAACTTGGCACAAGTGCAGGGAACATGCAGGTGGTAAAATCCTCCAAACTAGATTTTGTAGATAAATATATTGACTGTTCCCAAGGTACACTATTATTACTAGGTTATATCAAGTCATTTATTCTTTTTTGTTGGGAGGATGTCCAACATATACAAGATCATCACAACCATGTCAGGATAGTTTGTTGGAAGGGCCCTGGATGGCCCTGGATTGACTGAGCATAAATACCTTACTTTCTATTGAGCTACATCATACTTATCTTTGCTTGCTTTCCTGATTTCCTTTCCCTACAACTCAAAGGGTGTTTCCCTGTATAGTTGATATCTGTACCTCCAATGTCATTAGGAAAGGTATGAATTAGCTCAATACCAACAAATCATGTTGAAACTGAACACTGAGGACAGAGCAATGAACATTCATATCAGGACCGAGTTTCAACTGCTCATGCTGCCTTGGATGTGATTGTTGAGAATAATTTCACCTCAGGGTTTACTGGTCATGATACATGTAAGTATTCTTGACTCAATTAAATATGTGGACAGGATTGAGGAGCTATATTTAGTTGACTGGACAATGTTTACTCTCTACTCTCAAATGTCGGAATTTGATACCATGACCCAGAACACAGCTTATAAAAAAGTTATACATACTCTATTGTCAAACATTGATGTTCAATCATTTCCATACAAGTACGTTCTGCATCTGCATCTAAATTTGCTGATAATGCTATACTAAGCACTCAGGTATTACTAGATCTGAATTTGTAAGGACTATATCCCTTAGATTGTTATTGGATAGGCTGATAGATTGGAACTTTGAAAATCAGGTAAAAACACCTCTGTGAGTTATATAGTCTTACTTTGAGATGTCAAGCAGGCTAAATCATGTGTAGTTTATATGGATATGCTGCAAGCAAGGCATATACTGCCTATCAAGATGACAGCTTTCTGAAATTGGCACAGGAATGCTGGAATTTGACATGGACATATTTCATCTCAGATGAGGTAATTGAATCAGGCAGAATTGCAACCAAGTCCCTACCTCTTCAAAGGTCCTGTTTTGATGCTGGAATTGAAACCAAATCTTTCTGTGAGTCTCATTTTCATACCAGTTTCTTCACGACCAAATTTTACTTTGCCAGTGTCAGCACTGCGTGGGGGTGTATTTCAAGTATGTTTTATATAGTCTCTCGCCTTCAACTTGAAGCATTTACTAACTTCAAGCCAAAGACATTTAATCATTTAGATGGAGAGGTTGATGCTGCAATTGCTGGGTAGGCTGCTCCCTCATTGTTCTCCTGACATATTCCTTACACATCACTATTAAATAGGGCTTTTCTAATGTGAGTGGTCTTATCCCTTGATTATTCATCTTACATACTTGTGGCAGACTTTCAGCACTACTTGCTGAATCAACACTGAATGACACTTATGTCAGAGCTGCAACTCTAACACTGGAATTTGTGCCAGGATTCCTCAATGAACAGAGAACTCCTTGTGGTTTGGATGACAACATGACAACAAATTGCTATACATTCTCTAATGATAGAATGTGGTATCCAACTACTGGGGATCTTATTGAGGGATTGTCCATCCTTACATCAACAAACAGTAGTTTAGCACTGTTGAGTTCATCACTTTGGTCATTGGTGTTTCTATATTCATTTTCCAGATAGAAACCTTCAAGCAGTACTTCAGACTGAAACCTTGTTGCGGCAGGATCAAAGGCCAGATGGTATTCTGGATATAGGCCCAAACTATATACCAGATTTCCCAACTGGCAATCCATTCTTAGTGCGCGGGATTGTGACTGCATACAGAAGAAATCTCACTGCTGAATTGAGTGACTTTGTCAAAACCTTTATAGACATTCAGGTAAATATTTTTTCTGCAACCAATGTTTATCTTATCTTTATTGCTAGTATAATGCCATACTCGAAAATACTGCAGCTCCTGGAACAAATATTTATGGAGGTTCATGGATTGGGCCACCAAAACAGAGCTTTGACCCCATTAACCAAACTTATGCTGCTATGGTGCTTGTGCAGGCAATTGGCCTTGTCCCTTCCCCCACCAACGTTAATACATCAGGATCAACCACAACCACAACTGGCACAATAGTAGGGAGTATTGTTGGAGGAGTGACTTTCATTGCTATCATCACAGGTCTCATTCTCCTTTTGCTTCTTAAAAGAAAGCATAGCCGCCAAGGTCCCTTTTCAATCCTTGCATCTTCTACTCCATCTGTATTCATTACATCACATCCCCCTTCCACATATGGAATCACTCCCTTCATGCTACCTGAACCATGGGAGATGGATGTTGCACCAAAACCTGCAAAGGCTATTGTTTCTCACTCAACAAACATTCAGCCAGCTGCAGATGAACTGCCAGATCCAGGGAACCCAATACAGTGCCAGAGCATAGTGGACCAACTGGAAGTAGAAGAAGCTATCAGCTGTGATGGGGACAACTTTGATTCCAGATTCCAAGCAATGACAACAGCACATATGATTAGGATCTTGAACGAGTGTTTTGAAAGTGAGTCATTACCACCTACTTATCAAAGTCAGCTTGGGAGCAGTACATAGTGGAGTGTCAGGACTCAGTATGGATAGTTTATCTTTTAGCTGCAAGGGTTTCATGTAATACAGCCTATTTATTTCCCATTCCCTATCAGATCACAACAACTTTTGCTTGACTTCGCTTCTGAGGGATCAGAAAAAATGACATTGTTTTTTTTCAATACTCAAGTGGGACTTGATGTTTGCAGTAGTTAATATGGGAAGTTTATAAAGCAGCTAAATGCTTTCTCAGGACAATATTAGGGCTGAGTCATGGAAACTGGTGGATGAATCGATGACTTCTTGTGTTCATAGGTTTTTGCAATCGTCAATCATCAATACCTCCCCACACGAAATGGCTGGGAATCAGTTACAGAGGAATGAAAACGAGTCGCCGAGTATGAAGCTTGACGCCGCTTCAGAGGACCCTATGGAAGCTATTGGTGACTTTCCCGACGAAAGTAGTAAGGCGGAGCCTGTAGTAACTGTTTGAAGATATAAGAGGTTGGCACAAATATCGGTTGCATTCAGGTATCAATTTTGAGCTGGTGGGATTTTGGAAGGAACGGGGAGGCCAAGTAACCTTGTAGTGATCAAAGGCTCACGCAAGCCTATGAGGGATAATCGGAACCTGTCAACGTAACAGTGGCGCGACGTCAATATAAAGTCAACTTCTCTTTTAGTCTGCAATGGGACCGTCTTATCACCATAACGTACCGAATTATACCGGAACTAGATGTGGTCTATAAAAATATCCACCGCTCAGACTCATCCTGTTAGCCCTCGCCTCAGTAAATATGGGCTTCTTAGGAGCGGCGTCAAGATTAACCCTCCTCATTCTCTCCGTACATTTCTTCGTCCGCGCGAGCTCTGCCCCCGTTCGTACCCCAACTTTACCACCTTTTGGACCAACATTAGCAGAAAAGCGAGAATGGGTTTTCGTTCGAGTTATTGTATATGTTTATCCAGTCCTCCAGGTCAGTCTACCCTACCCGCCCTTTCATTTCTTGAGTGTTCTAAACATGTTCGCAGATACTTTACATATCTACCTCCTTCTTCGAATACTCATTCATCATAGCCACCCATTTCCACTCGACTTGGCTCTTTCTCAACAAACATCTCCCACTCCCAACAATGCCCTCCGAAGCACCACATCCTGGCTACACCCCAACACTCGCATTGCTCATCGGTGTCCTGGGAGGCTATCTCCGAGTTTTAAGCTTCAAAACCCTAGGTAACGCATTCACCTTCAACGTCACACGACAGAGTCCAAAACTCGTAACTACCGGTCCATACTCCCTCGTACGCCACCCTTCCTACCTAGGAGCATCATTAATGCTAGCCGGAATAACGCTCTACCACCTATCACCCGGATCGTGGCTTCGAGAGAGTGGTATACTCCAAAAGCACGTATGGAAAATGGCTTTAGGGTTGTGGATCTTCATAACAATTTTCGTGACGAATATTTGTCAGGTGCTACGAGTACAGGATGAGGATCAGTTGATGCAGAAGATGTTTGGAAAAGAATGGGAAGCGTGGAGAAAGGTTGTGAGGTATAAGATGATACCAGGATTGTATTAGCGTCAAAGAGTTCCCGTGGGGCTAAGAGGTATCGCTAGATAGACGCTAAGAGGAACGAATCGAATCGAAGAAGGGAAGGTAGACGCAAGCGATCGAAAGAGTGTCTGAAAACGGAGGGATGAGAATTCAAAAAGCGATACCAGTCCCACCCATCTCCTCGCATGCCCTATACACACTCTCCGCATCCTCTTCAAACGACACAAAAGTATTACTCTCCGTAACACCATAATCCTCCTCACCTTCCCCCAATCCAAACCCAGGCTGCCACGGGAACCTCCCATCCGGAATCATATCCTCCAGATCCCACGAAGATACGGTGTTTCTGAAACCAGAAAACGACCGAGAACGGCGAACTTCGCGTTTGTGTTGGTCAAAGTGCTGCATCAAGCTAGTGTACCAGAGCTCGGAGTTATCTTTCGAGAATCCGGGAGAGGGAAGTGAGGGAGGTGACATCGCACGGGTAGTCTGAGGGGTAGCGACGGGATCAGATTCGTCAGTAATGCTGCTATCGATAGACGTCGTGGCCGTTGTTGAATTGATCAAGACTGTAAGTGTAGCCTTGGACGAGGCCGACTGCGTTCGAAGCCTGCGGAAATGCGACTGATGTTCGTCCGTAGTTCTGGGTTCCTTTGCTGGAGCTTTTGTTGAGAATGCCAAGGACTTCTTCTTCGAAAGGCTGGCCATCGGCATGCATCCCGGTACATCATCTCCCTCTCCCACCTTCTTCTTTGGATGGCTAGGCATCGACACGCATCCCGGTACACCATCCCCCTCTACCACCTGTGTTAGGTCCCTCCGCCGGCTAAAGAAGGTCGACATTTTCCTTTTCAATCCCAACGAACCCTTCTTTCCGTCGCTTATGTCGTTGCTGGCGTCTGCCGTAGCGCTGGTACGCATATCGCTGAAGTTCATAGTCTTCAACGTAGCGCCTGACCTGCTCGTCTTCAGCCGACTGGAGTTTCGAGGACCGACGTTCAGCCTTTCAACGTCAAGGTCAGCCTGATATGACCTAGGCTGAGATCGAACGTACACATCCGAGTCGAAGGATTTGCGTTGGAGTGGCTGAGGTTCGTGGTAGTGGGTGGCCATAAGCTTTGAACTACTAAAATTCGGGAGGTGAGAAGATAGTACAAGGCATAGCGATATCGATCCCACCTGAAGCGATGCAAGTCCTTAATGGTGGCGCGTCGAGGGCGTGATGGTTTGACTCCAACTTCGAGTTGAAAGTAAAGGAGGATACTTCCTTTCTTCTTAAAGTTCGACCTTTTCTATATAGGGATGTCTGAAGGCCTTTTGTACACCAAAGAGAGCACAGTCCTATTGTCGTGTGTGAGAAACCAAAAACAAAGGGGAACAAACGACGCAAGTCACCTGTCAGACGCGCTCACATGTTTACCCCGCCTCACATTCAACCTCCCACAATCGTATTTTCGAACAAAAGCGCGCCAAGTGTAGAGTATCGTCCTCGGAGCGATCCTCATCCTCAGTGCTCGCGAACACCCTACCCACCGCCATCTGAATGGGATTGAACAGTAGCAACCAAGTGGAGAACAATAGGATGGCGTACGATGGGATCTTCTCGTAGGTGTTGTCCCTTTTCGCTCAATCATATGGCTGTCGGGTATAACGATATTTTAGATCTTGAAAATTCACTTTAATATGTACGCACCGCTTTACTACTTTCTCCTCATAGTATTTGCCAGCCATTTGACAGACTTCGAAATCCTCAATATCGGTATCGGTGTCTTTTAGGATGGAGAATAGGTTGATGAGGTATTAAATGGCGGTAATGAGGAAGGGCGACGTAGGAGGAAACGTTAACGTTGCGTTGCTTAGGGCATAGGGTTGAGCAATTCCCGCGCACAGACCACACGCTGAGCAACAACCTTGTTTTGACCTTGTTGCTCAAAACAAGGTTTGGGCTTAAACGCGATCCAGACGAGGCTTGGACAGAAATACTCATAGTTTTTATTACTTGCAGCTTGAACAGATTTCTCTTGAACGACAGGCTACGAAAAAATGACGGAGAAACGGAAAAAAACGCGACACGTACGTCCCGTTATCTGCCTGAAATCCTCATTTATATTGTCTGAATTTGCACAATTGGTCTGCCAGTAGTGTCCGATACTGTCCAGAGATCCCATTTCCGACTGAAAGAAATCTACCATTAATGGTGTGCTTTGTGAGGAGTGTCACAGTTGCTTGACAGTATCAGGGCCGATTGTGCGCCTTGAAACACTTCACCATTTATTTTAGTTCACTCACGGTGGCTGAGCGGCGTCAACGATCTTCCCACAAGAATCCTCCAAGCCGTTGGCAATGCAGTCGGGATAACATCGATCAAACCTTATAAGAACGTTTGCGACTTTGTCCGCTGCTCCCTTTCGCAAATTCCCCACCTTGAACGATTCTCAACAAGATTCTCAGCAACTCAATGCAATGCCGTCGAATCGCTGGTTGTCCCTTGGCAAGGATGCAGCTTCAGTCGTTGCAGCCTTCGCACCAGTTCCGGGGCTGAGCATGGGCGTTGATGCATTATGTTCATTAATCACTTTGTGCGAAGAAGTTTCTGTATATCGGTGTGTTTCCGCCCCCCGCCCATTCAATCGCATTTGAACGAATCACTTTTATGCAGGAACGAAACTCGTGAACTCTGTAATCGATGTCATAACCTGCTACTCGCAGTCGTGAAATACCAGCCACCTCCTCCGAATACGTTACAAGCCGCATTTGATGATGTTACCAAGTACGAAAGGAAGCTAATATCGACCCCTTGGTCATTGCTCACCAAGTTGGGATATCCTTCAGGTGCATAACGAATATCAAAAATCGAGTGGAAAAGTGGGCTCATCTCTCGTGGTTATGCTCCTTGTTTAAGCTGGAGCGTATTAAAGACGACTTGAAGAAAAGTCGGGTGGAAATAGAAGACTGTTTTCGTCAATTTCAAGTGAGCATACCAAATATTCTCTCAAATACTTGAGAAAACTGATCGGCCAATCTCAGTTGGCATCCACCGCAGACACGAGTCGATGGCAAGCCGAGTTTGCTGATAAACAGGACCAGATGATGACGATTCTGCAGGAGGTGCAATGTTTCGTTTCGTTCTTGAACCATATCCACATGCTGAACCTCAGGCCTCATCTATAATCAGAGACTACAAAAATCCTCGAAAAAACAACTCGTCGAATTATCGCAAAACCTTCATGAACTACAAGTCAAGGAGAAAACTCTGCTACCGAATCCACAACTCGTTTTGGGTCGCGAAATCACGGATATCGAAGAACAAGCGGTGTCTGGTACAGCATCGATAGAGATTTATCGCGGGCGATACCTACAGAAGGAGACGGTAGCTATCAAGGTCTTGCGTTTGGTCAGTGTTGATGAAGATACCAAACGTGTGAGGTCCCGCTCGTTTTTCAATCAATTTGTATTGACTTTTCTTGTTTTTGTAGCGCTTTCGGAGAGAAGCAGAAATCTGGAACTCTATATATAAGATTGACAATGGAGAGTACATTCTCCCATTCTATGGCTTTGGTCAGGGAGAGGATTTACGCCCGTATGTTGCTTTGTTTAATACTTTGTCATTGCTACTAACCAATTTTGCGAAGGTTCATTATCAGTCCGTGGCAAGAGAATGGAAACGCGTTGTCGTATGTCCAGAAGAACGACGCAACGGTCAACTACAAGCAAATGGTAAGCAGTATTAGTCGTCTCTCTAATTTAAGTTCCTTCTCCGAATTAGCGATGCACGTAGATCATAAACATCGCGAAAGGACTGAAGGTTTTGCATGTGTCGATGACTCCTCCGGTTGTCCATGGCGATATCAGAGCCGTATGTCCTTACCTCCTTCGTATTTTCCTCCTCTATTGATAGCAGAATGGGTCAGGAAAACATCTTTATCGACTCGAAGGGCAATCCCCTTATCGGCGATTTCGGATTATCCAAGGTTCGCATCCTCCGTTGCGCCGCTAGTTGAATACCCCCAACTGATCATTCCCCGAGATAGATGGTGCAAGATATGACTAACACGCCTTTCACGCAGAGTGATGGCGTAGCTGCTCTTTACAGGTGGTTTGCGCCTGAGATGTGTCTCGGGGAAGGGCTGATGTCTCCTGCTTCCGATATCTATTCTTTTGGGATGACTGTACTTGAGGTACGCGGATTTTCTTTCCGAATCGACTCTATTTCAACAACGAACGATGGTCTTTCTATTCCATTAGCTCCTCACTCACCAGCACCCATACTCCAAAATCAAGCGCGGATATGAGGTCGTTGAACATGTTAGAAGCGGACGGCCACCTCCCAAACCCAAGGAGACCCGGGTTGTCGAAAGAGGGTTGGATGATAAGATGTGGGAGTTATTAGTGGAGTGTTGGAACCGTACGCCCTCTGCGAGGCCTGAAATCGAGGAGATTCTGAAGAGGTTGGAGTCGTTGTGATCCGTTTTTGAACTTGAATTTCACTGTATTTAGCTATAGGCTGTTAGACGTATACCCTCCACCGCATAAATCCCAAGACTCCTACCAGTGGCCACTAGCACCGTCAGATCGCACCAAACCCACCTCCCACTTTATTTCGAGGTCCGTCGTCCAACTGTCCCGGGCTTCTACAGACTCCAGGCGAGATTTTCAGGCATGGGTTTGGCTGGTTGTCTCTGTGGACGCTGGCTTCCGCGATAAATCACATCCCCCGTTTCCGAGAAAGGTTTATTGTACCTATATCAGATGCAGCGTGACGATGAAACTAGGGAATGCGGTGAAGGGAGTTCGATTTCTTGCTGCAGTGACGCCGTAATGTTTCGCCGTGTGCACGTCAGGCCAGCTATGAGTTGAAGTTTTCAGGTTTTGGGACAATAGTGTAATGACTCTTGCCTTACTCCGACCAAAAACTGCATACAATCTCTTTCTATTCTCTGAGATAGACGAGACACAACGAAGTGTAGTGATGGTAAAAAGTAAGAAAAAGGTAAATAACAGTAAATACAGAGAAGCGAATAAGCAAAACGGCGTGATCCCGGAAGTACGGAAGTATCACGATACAAAAAGAAATCGAAGACAATGATAATATTAACATTACAGTGGTAGCAAAATTTGTTTCCTAAAGAATGGAAGATGATGGTACATAGCGTGGTGCGTGTTGAGCGAATGCATACTTAATATACAGTGACATTTTGTTGGAACGAACCAATCAATCGCACATGGCAGGGGAGTCATTCTGGAAGCAGCAATTCAGCACGACGCGTTGAGGAAAAAGAGGATAAGTAGAAAGAAACGAACCTTCCGACTGAAAGTGAGCATGTGGCAGGTGATGTATCCCTTGGCGAAACCAGCTCCAGCGTAGGCAAAGAGGTATTGCCATTTCTTCATGAATGTGTCGTAGTTCGCAGGGTCGTTCAATTCGGGATACTCCTTCGAAATAATCTCGGGAGTCATATTTCTTTCGAGCCTCCTACCCCACTCACGTAAGGTACGTGGATAGTCTGGATCAACATTAACATATCAGTGGGTTGTTCGAAACGTGGAAGGAAAGGGATACTCACGCGCCGCATGGTTTTCGACGCCTTCTAGAGTGAACCTGCCCTTTGCACCAGTCTCAGCTGCGGTAATAAGAACAGTCGCACTTGGCAGGCAGGAATTGGGCCACATATAACGGCGAATGAAGTCCTCAGACTGGCAACCAGTGTAACGTCCTTCCGGGAAGGTTGATCCAGTCACAATAGCAGTGGCGTTCCGTGGTTTGAGAGTAAAGTCGACCAGTTTGAAGTATGTGTTATAGTGTTTACTGCCAACATGCTGGAGGAATAGGAACTCGGTAAATTACCGGAAGTTGTAAAGGCGAGCAAAAAAAACATACCTCTATCATCTCAACGCTAACGAAAGCATCGAAGGTATTTTCCCACTCTTTCGGGATGTCCCGATAGTCCATCAGATGAACCCGTATCCGTCCCTCAAGGCCAGCGGCCTTGATACGCTCCTCCGCGAGTTCCTTTTGTTTAATTGAAAGGGTCAAAGTATCCACCTCGCAGCCAAAGGTACCGGCAGCCTTAATGGAGAACGAGATAAGTAAAACAAAAGCTGTGAAAGGAGTTACTCCTCAGCTGACCTCAATAGCAAGACCGCCCCAGCCACTTCCGAACTCTAATACGCGGTGGCCAGGTTTAACGCGAGCTTTTCGGAGCACATGGTGAAGTTTCCGTTTCTGAGCTGCCTCGAGGTCTCCAGGAGTTGGGCCGATTGTAAGGTCACCTAGGACGCCTCCCTCAGCGTCATCCCAAAGGGCACACGAGTACATCATCTCTCTACTCAAGAAAGCCTAGCACGATATTGTCTTTAGTAAAGGATAATCAACCGCTGGCTAAACCCACCTTGAACAGCTCGTTGGACTGATCGTAACTCGCAATCGCATTCAAACGAGCTTGTGCTTTCGTTTGGCCCACAAAACGGTTTGAAAATCCTGTTACTGCCGATGAAATGCGGGCGACGGTAGACGAGAGTGTGTCCTCCATGGCGGCTTGATTATCGAGCCACAACTGCGAAGAAACGTGTATAAATTAGAAATGAATTGCCGGGTAATGAGACGTAAAACCTACATCCATCGCTCCTTTTAGGTTGCTAATCTCGATATCGTTGAGCATGTACGCCTCGCTGACTGAGGAAGGGGGAAAAAAACAATTAGGATCGTGAGTTCTGAGAGCGATAGATGGTTAAATCATACATCCAAGATCGCCAGATCTAGAAAATGGGGCAATGTCAGCCTTGGCTCGGCGCGTAAGTCCAGCTCGACTCACAATATCACGCGAAACCAGAAATTGTCGTTGTTGACTTTGAGGTAGACATCGTTGCAACCTGACTTGTACTTTCCATAGTGGTGAACCCCTTCGGAGTCGGTTATTGTGAGGTGGCCTATAGCTATTGCGTCGTTAAGGACAGCAAGAATTGAGCTCCGGGCTATCGAACTGGAGTGAGTGGTGGGGCGGTGGAAAATTGTAGTTCAAGAAACGCACCAAATGCAGTTAACCAGGAACGCGAAGATGTGAGTGCTAACTCAAACAACGAAGAGTTTGAGCCCTCAAAGGCCTTGGTGGAAGGTGTAGGAAGTTGTGTACGAGCGGCAGACATGGTTGTGTGGGCCTCGGAAAACTGGGGGATAATAATTGAGGAGTTACATTTGGCAGAGGTTTTATAGTGGGTTGTGAGCGGAGCTTGTTCGAAATAAAGGACGTTGGAGAAGTCTACATAATTACATCTGAGCCATGCATGAAAGTCCGTAGTCTGAGATCCTTGCGTTATCTGTACAATCGAAGAGATTGTCCTCTCGCGATCTCCACTCTGTATCTGAATTTTCGAAGTAAAAGGAGAGATGAAACATTCTGCCACAGTTATTGAAAAATAAAAACCCGAGATCTAGTCAAAGGATCTGGGGAGATCTGGAAAGTGGAGGTCGTTATTGTGGTGGTAAGGACGGTCCGGCACTTAGGGGCTTCCGCTGATCTTGTTCTCACGGTTAGTGATCCGTCGCGATAGCGATGGCTCACCACGAATTTCCAGTTGTTTTTTGTTTTTGTTCCAGTTCAACGACCTATCAGAACAGAGCCGCTGGTCTGTAGAGCGGCCCGGGAGCGAACGAACGTGAGCCTTGCCTCACATTGGCATCGTCTACGAGCATTCCTCAAATTTACTCTGTGTGGATGTTGTCTCAGTCTTTCATTTTTCGACCTTGTCCAAGATCTGGCGTTGGCACTAAAATTTCATCCGTGCCCGGACTAATCGCTTTTAGTCTTCAAGCACAAACAAAAAATGAAGTAGTAATTCGAGAAATATTAAAACAATCAGTGACTCGCGGGCCCCTCGTACTATGTATGTGGTATCTGGTTCTGTTTCTGTCTCTGCTGAAGACTCATGGGGGCATGTCATTCGTAGAAGGTATAAAAGAGCGGCTAAGTCACCTCACTGCCTTGCTCAAATGACGGGCTTACTTCACGCATCTCTTGTTCTGTCTTCTTTTGTCGTTGTCCCCAAATTATGGCACAGGTTTTTTGGGTCGTAGATTCACTGATTGGTTTTACAAACGTTCAATGATCCCGAACATCCGATTACTCTTTCCAAAAGGTAGGCGAGTTCGAGGGTGTATCATGAAAACAAACACCCGCCGGCAACTGAAATTGAAAGCTTGATGATGGACGCTCGCGGGCCCGCAATATCCTGCTAGGAGCTTCCGTTGTGGATATTTCCCTATTCGGGTTTAGCCCTCTTGTCCGATTTTCAAAATTTCATCCCTCCAGCGTCAGCGAACCCAGGGTTAACCTTCCTTTGTTCTCTTCTCTATCGTGCAATTCAGATCGACATCCCACGTGTAACGACGTTGAACGAAGCCACGTTCGCTCAGCACACCACGTTTATTGACAAGCTAGTCTCAGCCAGCATCCATCAGAAAAGTTTTGTTTTTTATTTTTATTTTATTTTTATGTGAACCGGTGTGGGCTCAATTTCCACGATCTTCAAGCGTGCAAAAAGCCCCTCGGACGTGAAATTTCCTGATTCGGGTAGTCTAGTCGCTTTGAAAGATCTTGTTCGAGGAGGTTGAATCGTCCTTTGTGCGTTCCATACAATATGTCATGTTAATGATCACCTATTCTTTTTGTGGTGAACAAGATCAATTTAGTTATGTGGACCGACAGATCGACGTTACATTGCAAGGCTGTAACCTGTTGATGTAGGTTCATCTGAGAGTTGTGGAAAACTTGAGAAGACTCCTAAGGTATTAAGGTTTTGCCACGATTCCTATTGCCTATTCTTGAGACAGTTGGCCTCAATTTCAGCAGTGCCCCGACACCAGGGCCAGATTGTGAGACTGCGAAACTGGAATTCTCTATTGTTCGCCAGTTAGGTGTGATGTGAAATATCGTAGTAGCATCAACATTTTTGTGGTAGAGAAAGGTCTGACCTTTGAATTGCCGGCCGGCATCACACGGTATCCCCCGCCAGGCATTGCGCCCCAGCGAAACCTATGGTCAATCGTAAATTCTGCGAAAACCTGAATTCGATCTTTTGGTACACTCATTCCGGGTGCCAATTTATTTCAATTTAAGCAGCTGATTTGCTGGCGGGCAGCCTATACGTGAGATTGAACCTCAAGCTCAAGAGTTGGACTGAGCGCTGCTCCCTGAGGCTTGACTCGTGTGATCATTACATATCTTGCCTCCGTCAAATTTTGTTCCTTTCAACTAGTCTTGCAGTGCCACTCAAACTTGAGTTGTTTACACTCAACTGTACCTTTCTGTCACCCGCGTAAGACCTGTCTATCATTCTACTTGTAAGCAGATGGCGTTGTCTCACTTCTCATTTTCCAGCTAGCCATTGAGGCTACTATTTCAAATGTGATGTGAGTGCGCGTGGAAGTAAATGTTCGAAAAAATCGCTCATTCCACAAGTCCACACAAACCGATCATGATTCCAGGAATTCTATGGGCGGTAAGTTGACATTATTTCCCGTAACATTCACCCTTTCAACACTTCCTCACCGAATGCCCTTCTACCGGCTTCGACTTAAGACTCTAATACCCCCATCATTTCAGATTGTTGGACCGACAGAGCCGGTAACGCCCACGTATGCCTCAAGCACAAATCTCTCGTTTCCATTAAAGAAGATTCCGAAGTTGTATGATTCTAGAAGCCACCTTAGACTGGAAAACAAGGGTTCTTTGTTGGTGGCGTTAACTGAAATAGAAAATCATATGCTTCCCGCCGCCGTGACTTGCAACTAAGTTCGCATAGGCCTACGGCTAAAACTTCCAAGCGGTTTAGTCCTCGAGGCCTGAACACGTTCCCGGCGATTGGAATATTTGTATTTTCTCGGAAACTCGAACCTCGAGCTCGGGAATAGCGCTCCAACTGATACTTATTTGGTGTTACCGTTCTCTCGTTCCCGTCTTCCCGTAT
Organism: Marasmius oreades; assembly: GCF_018924745.1. NCBI lineage: Eukaryota > Fungi > Basidiomycota > Agaricomycetes > Agaricales > Marasmiaceae > Marasmius > Marasmius oreades. Next base: position 5,868,657 of record NC_057323.1, read on the forward strand.
CTGGTACGTACTGGCAAATGATGGAATGATGCCACCCGTTCGGTCGGACCATGACTGTCGTATTTGGATGGACCCAGAGATGTGGATTTGTACGGGGAAGCTTCGGCTGATATGATACTTGATGTATATCCATTTGCGCACATATTATACAAATATCATCGACCCCAGACTCGTGTCGGGGCTCCGACGGGGAAATGACGAGACAACGGGAGAGTTGTGAAAGATAGATGGCAGCCACGAAACGAGACCTCCAATCATACTAACTACAATGGAGGTATTATACATAGCGAGGCGTCATTATGTTGACTGATTGCTTGCATATGTGTGGGGTTTCGGAACGCCGAGTACATAGATTAGGCACGTCGGTCCGTCGGTATCCTATGGAGAAGCGTTCAAGTTCCTAACAAAACCAAGCTGACAGTCTGCCTCGTTGAAGCTGGATATTTTGAAGTTTTGAAAGCCGAACTGGCCGAAAATCGGCCGAAGTACACGCCCACTGTAGCCATTAGCTCAGAAAGTTCAAATTACTATGGGATGATTTTTAATTTCCGCTAGAAAACACCCGTGAATGATTATCCCTTGTTGCCACCTCAGATAATGTGTCAAGGCTCACGAGAATCGATAATACTCCTCTCGGTCCAACAAGCCACATGATCTGATAACTAGTTCAGACTCCAGAAGCAGATGACGTGCACAACACAAGGTTCTTTCATTTCCCGGATTGACGTGGTCGGATCCACCCCCACTGATCTATACAGTATTAGGCTCTGTAACTTCCCATACCCTTTGCCCCCGCTTAAGCACTGCCTGGATCCTTGGACATTTGGACAACGACATCGTGTACTAGTTTTCCCCGGGCCTGTTTCCGGAGACTAGTTATCATATTGATCTATCGCTTGTAACCTCCTGTTACTATCCTGCACGGATCATACAGCTAATGCGCAAAACGATGCTCCTACCGAGGCCTTGAGGCATCGATGTCAATTCAAAAGCTATCAGTATCGTGGGAAATGATGCTTTTCTCCGGGGATAAGATATCCACGTGTCGGGGGCGATAACAATTGCACCTGCCAGTGGAGAAAACCGGGTCTACAGAGGTCTACAGGTCTGAGGTAAAGAGTCAGCGGTTCGACACCCCACATAATCCCCCCTTCGAGTAGCCTGAATACCTGAGGAAGCCGGATCTCATCCATACTATTACTTTACACATACGCCTCCCGACGCCGTACGCCCTTGCCGAGTTTGGGGGTTACTGAGGTCGGCTGACCAGGTGAACCTGACGTCGAGACGTCGGGAAAGAAAAATATAATGAATATCTATTGAATCAAGAAATCAATATTCAATACTCATCCTTCCGAGTCCGTCATCAAAGGAACGTTCACGTCGGGACGAGTGGTGAGCAAAACGTTCCAACCGAGAAACAAGAATGACGAATAAGGCACTTTACGTTCTGCTCAACGGATGTTCCGGATGTTTACACCCTAAGCCCTATACCCATCCCGATAGGAAGATTGAATCCCCGGGTGACAAGTGTGGGCCCTATACCCAAACTCCCCACACGGGGATTTCGATTATCGTACCTTTCCATCCACCACGAGGCCGGGGACGTTCAACAGCTTTTTTGAAACTCGTGTTTTTTGTACGAATGGAAACTTGTTCTGACTCGTTTTTTTTGCTCCGGATCCGGGGAAATTTCTGTTCGGGAAGAGAAGTAAGGCCATCGGACGGAGAGCGGCTTTCTCTGAGTTTTTACAACGTACAATGTACACGTACTACCGCTCGGTCTGTCGGGTCGGTAGCTCCGAGGAGGTAGTTTTCCCTTACCTCCTCTGTTTTTCTTGATGCATTTGGAAGGTTGAAAGGATTCACGGAACCTCGTGTTTGTGGACTCTGTCCATAGGTCCTTGAGATAAGGAGTCTAATGTAATAAAGCCCCTTACTCTGTTGGTTCAACTGAAATCGAAGCCATTCCCTCGATATGAAATGGAACAAACGAAATGTATTATAACCTGACCTGCCAAGAGCCGCAAGTAGTCGTCGAGCGTAGGCTCACCCATTAATTTCAGGAATAGGAGCAATGACGTCGGAACCTCGAGGCTTGCAGTTGGCGTAAGCAGGCTTGAGGGGGATAATCTGAGCAAGCTTGGACCCATGTTCTTTTGTTTGGATCTCGTGAAAATAAGCTTGAGGTGTGGGAAGAGAAGAAAAGTTTAACGCATTAATCGGATTCTTGATTTCATCCAGCAGGACATTAACTGATTACAACGTGATAATGATTGAGACGGGGACACTAAGTGCCTTTCGAGTAGAGAGAAGGAAAACGTATCGGCTGGGTTCGTAAGTACTATTGTCAGGAAAGTACTAGACCGTTTAGCTCGATCCAATCCATTCAGATAAGCAGCGAGATCCGTGAACCCTGTAGCGGTCTCGATTGAGTCATAATTACAGAGGATAGAAGCAACAATAACAACTCGAGGCACGAGATGGACTAAAAACCAGAACCAGATGTACACAGAAATTCAAGAGAAGGTTCCCTCTTCGGATTCTTTTCGATCGAAAAACGGGAAATTGTGGAGTCTGCTATGGCATTTGACTCGAACGAAGCTTATCCTGTGGTAGAACTGCGAGCTTCTGTGTCCTGAACCTAAACTTTGCCGCAGAACGAAAGTAACAGCCGGTAGTGCAAGTGACATGACATGAGGCAGGATGATTCAACCGTGGGAATAACATACTATTCCGAGTGCTCCCGTCCGATCACCGATCGCCTTCCCTACCGGCGTTTAACCCAACTACCGTGCGCTTCAGCTTCAACGGCGTCTGTTCTCTGTAAATGGGCGCCTCCTTTCGGAATTTAGCCGCTGGAACTACGAAGGTAAAGGATAGAGAAGAAGCAGACAGGGAACTGTGGAATCAACCTGGTGAGTCGATCCCGGCCTACGCAACGATCAGCTGAGTATGTACTGCCATACGCGTTGTTGTGAGTCACTCTAACTAAACCTGTGCTCACGTAAGTTATGCTTCGCTTAAGGGAACAACGAGGTAAACAAAACGTCTATCCGGTTGGAGCTTGTCCCAAAGGATGAGATTTGACCGGAACCACAGTTCTTACCATGTCACTTTCCTTTTCCACACAACACTGTCGATCGATTTGGTGGTAAGGTGACGGTCACGGTGTAGGTGAGATGGTGAGTCAGGCAAATAGAACTCAATGTCAATGCTCGCCGAGCCCATGAGCCCGAAAGGAATTGAATCGAGTATGATCGTTCTATCTGACAGGCGGTGACTGCTAGTAATCATATGCAAGAACGCGCTTTTGGTAACTCTCTTCCCTAGAACCCGGATCGCAACGACTCACGGGGTCTGGGATGATCCCAGTTGCAAAGGACTGACAGGCCGCACTCTCTTAGCTTGCTCTCCGCGATCCCGAGGAAAAAGAAGGGTACTGGATTGGGCATGAGGCGATATACGGATGTACACATTAGGGAAGGTACGCGCCCGCCACGAATAATAAGTTCAATATCGACCAAATATAACTTCGGCGATGCGGTCTAATGACTTCAAACTCCAGTAAGCATGTTTGTACATTCGGGAAAGTACGCAAATCGCTGGTGTGAACACTGCGAATTCGACGGGTCCAATAACCCGAAGCTCTCAAGATCATTCTTGAAGTAAATTTAAACTGACGACGGACAATGAGAGGCAATGATGTAACAATGGAAAAAGCAAAAAAGTAAAAGGCTAGATGAAACGATCCCGAACGAGGTCGAGTCATAGATATTTTTATTTTCATCGAAGTCCAGAGTTAAATGTAACTCCAGTTACTACAAGTTACCTTTCGGCTTTTCAAGTGTTACATAGACCATAGACTTGTGTGGGCTCCAACAAGCTAAGTGCGGTTGCCAGGGGCTCAATTATTTCAGGAGCGGAAGGCACGAGAGGAATACGACCCTGGTTTCGACTTGTTCACGCGTCTTGACGCGTCTGGTACGCGTTGGCGGTTCGAAATCACGCTTCGGAAAGGCGATGAGCCCTGGGCCCCATCATTCGTGAGACCTACTGGTCAATTGTACCGCCTTTACCAGTTGTAGTATCCTCTTCACGCTCATCACATCATTGTTTCGTACCTCTGAAAGCGGATTTAGATTTCCATCACACACCCTACGAATACGAATACGGGTACATGGCGGGCTCACATGGAGAACTGCAAAGTTACGCAAAGTGCTTTTCCCTGGCCTTCTTATCAGTCCGTGGTCATTGTCTAGATACGAGTCAAAGAACACCAGTCATCAATTTACCCGTGCCTGAACGAAAACCCCGAATTATCGTGATCCCTCCATCCTGAGAGCTAGTCATCCTTCGGCTCCTTTGGTGGCTTGATTCCTTGTGCCTGTTTTAAATAACGTGATCGCGCTCAGGAAACGCGATTATAACGCTGTTCTCTCGAATATACCTATGTGATGCGTTCTACAAGCCGGGAATCTATCAAAGCGGACCAAGTAATGGTTAAGATGATGGGTTGGTCAGGAAGGGAGATCGTTTGAGTCAATGCGGAGTGTAGGTGTAGACGACTCAAAGCACGCACCAGGGACATCGGGAGAAGCTAAGCGTGTACCAAGAAAGTACCATGCAAAAGCAATATATCCACGTCGAGTATCAGTAGCCCTGTATCAATGCTCAAACCTTTTTCTCTTCACGAGTCAGAGATGTACACTACATGTGCTGGTGTTAGGCGAGGCACGGACGGGTATCACTGGGTGACAGTAGGATTCATGATATGTAGAGTCCCAAAAATATAGTGGAAGACGCAAAACCTCGGCCTTGAGGGAAGTATTTACCACACCAGCTAGTGTCCATACTTTCCATCGATTGACCACTCGGACGCTTTGGATTCCCATCCAGATTGCTGACAGTGAACAATGGATCTTCGTCCGACCTGGAACTCATTGTTCTCTTTTTCGGGAAGGGTGAATGATACCATCACGCGTTGAACGGATGATTTTTGAGAGAAACAGGTGGAAGGCATCTTGATTGCCCAGCTGGTAAAGATAAATGATATGGAAGTCCGTTCAGGTGCGCTTTGGCTAATGACTAGTTCAAGTAATTGCCGAGCGTGAGGTGACGAAACAATGGGATGATGGACTTTTGCTTACCGTAAGTGGTCCAGATGTACGGGTGAACGCCACTGAAAAAGAATGATTCAAGTGCTTGAAGTCAGAAGTACTCTTTTGAATAACCAACCCTTCGAATGACTCGAAAGGTAGCTCGTCCCTAATGCTGGAACCAGGAAACCTAAACTATGCATGATAGGATCATTTTTGATGGCTCGGAAACTGTCATATGCCGATTAAGGAATGTCTCAGAGCGGACCTTCCGTAAAGGGCTAATCGATTCATATCTTATCGCCGTTCGTTGCGCTCTGTTCGAGTCAGCGGACATAACGGTGCTCAACTGCCCGCCCTACGAACGAGTCATCGATGGTGAGAAACGAACCGTATATTATATAGCTGTGATCGTGATTGCACCCCTTCCCTTCCATTGACTTCTGGATTTGAAAATTGCACGACCCGAAAAGAATATTACTCAACTTATTTTCACGCTGACAATGTATGTGGACATGAGATGAAATCGGGATGTAAGACAAGATAGTGAGACATGCGCCTCATTGTTACTATGAACTGAGACAGCTCGGACGGTCAAAGGAGGCTTAAAAATTGAGGACTTGAAGTTCCGGACGAAATTAATGATATTTCGGACAGCATAAGACAGGAATGTCGTTCATCTAACTTGGGGCGGGGAAGGTGAGATGGCGGCGGCACCGCCACAAGATAACCTTCGCTAGCCAAGGCGTTGGGACTGAACTGCCTTTGTTGGAAATGTGAAGGAGCGTCTAATTCACCGCTTTGGGCATGGAATCTGATGGAGAGCTCGCTTTGAGATTTACCACGTGCCGGGGGGCAGAGTGAGAATTGGGTTGGTGGTTGAGGGCAAAATTCAAGGCGTTGGAAAAGAGGGAAAAATAGGAGTTGGAGTGAAAGTATTTTGTAAAATAAGGTGCTTTCCTGGCATCGTGCTTGGGCATGCAGCCGATCGCATAAGGTGCCGGGCGTCTCCATTCTTGCACCAAATAAATTCCGTAAAAAAATATTGTTACTCTGGGAAATCTGGGAAAATCTGTGATTTCGTACCTCATTTCCCAATTTGGTCGTTCAGAACCCGTATCCCAAATGGAGAAGCGCGGGTACTGCAAAGCGTGCAAAGTCATAGGCTATAAAACTAACCACCCGTATTGTCTTTTTTTTTTGTGCCCCGCTGTACCGAGTTCGTCTTATTGTGTTTTGGTATCCACCGAGACAAAAGAAAAGCAGAACCCACCCAGAAGGAGACACCTCAGTTACTCTTTCTTACTTTCCTAATCGTAGCCCTCCTTCCTCTCCTTTCTTCACGACCTTTGTTCCTACCTCCTTTACCTCGAAACGACGCGTATTCCAGCATCGACAGCTCTTTTGAATCCATTACACACTCAATTGATCGCTACTAGTCGACAATCATGCCAGCTTCACGCACGCGCGACGCTCCGGCCCCTTGTGCGTAACACCACGTTCTTCGCTTAGTCTGGCTTAACTAACCTCTTACCAGCCCTGGAAGTGACGACCGATGCTCCTCAACCGCCAATGTTGACGATCATCTCACCTACGCCACGGGCCTTCACTTTCTCTTCTTCTCACAATCTCAACGACTGCGATAGTCCTTATTCCACTCCTTCATCGTCACCATTCGAGCTCGACCTCCGTTCATTCACTATTAGTCAATCGCCCACTTCATCATGTACAACATCACCCCCTCTAATGCGCACCCTCACACCCGATTCCGGATCCCCAGCATCAGTATCTCATAAACGTCGCAAATCCAGTTCATCTATCACCCTCACCTCTTCTCCGAGCGACGTTGAGCGCCGCCCCAAAAAAGGTGATGAAGACTACATCAAACGCCCCGAAAACGCCTTCATTCTCTTCCGTCGGAAATGCGTTGAAGAACGCGAAGCAGCAGCAGCCGCCGGAAAGAAAGAACGACAAGCCGATCTTTCCAAGGCGATCAGCCAACAGTGGAAAGCTTTAACCCCTGAGGAAAGGAAGTACTGGGGGCAGATGGCGAAAGAGAAGAAGAAAGAGCACGAGAAGATGTACCCTGATTATATTTATCGTCCGCAGAGAGTGAAGGGTACGGATGGGAAGGTGAGGAATAAGAAGCGGGTGAAGAAGGGTTCCGAGGGTGAAGATCCTCAGCCTCGGACCGTTTCGTTCGTTATTCCCCCTCCTGTCAACAACGCGAGGCTTCATGGCCGTTCGGCGTCCGCACCGACTCCTCCACCCTCTTTCCAGACAATCCAGCTTCCGAGTTTGTATGCCTCGAACGCTTCGTGTCCTTCTTCACCATCACTACTTCCCATGATCTCCAGACGCGCAGCGTATTCCGGCAATCCGGAAGATGTAATGCAGAACTTTGATTACCGACCTAGCGGTGAACACTTGTTCCCTCCGGCGGAATATCAAGTAAGTCATTTTTTATTTTAATCAATGGAACTTTGAAACTCATCTCGTTCTGTAGCAACTGCAGATTCCCTACTCTAACATCGATCAATCGATGTTCTCGCCGTCTACAACCTGCTCTTCTGGTCCATCTTCTCCATCCTCTCCATCTTCCGGTCCTTTCACACCTGGTTCGTCGTATACGCACCATTCCACATTCTCTCCATCGTTCACGTTACCCACCAACGTCGACGAGACACCTTATTGGGAATGGCCCTCAGACGCATCAGCGTCTGCTTCGCTCATGAACGGGGATTTCGATATCAACTCGATACCACCGATCCAGCTCGGGATTCCTAAGGACCATCATCATCTTGACTCCCAACAGATGGAAATGGAATTCTCACCTGTGTACGACTACGACCACTCCCAACACGGGCATCATTGGATGTCAGAGAACGCCGACTTCTCTCAGTTCTCGCTCGACCTCGACCCTTCAAGTCTTTTGCAGGGCTTGAACGCCGACGGTGTCGGTGAGATGCAGATGCACCCCCTTCTCCCTTCTCAACCCGAGCCCGAACTCGGTGCGCATCCCAACCCCACATCTTGAGCTAGTCTCAGAATGTATAACGGACCTTCTGTTCTCTGTATTAGCACCCCACCCCCTCTCCTGCGTTATCCATTTTTGCGATCCACCCCTTTTACCTTCATTGTACACCTACTTTCTTGGATATACTCCTACCTCCCCCTTGTAAAACTACCACCGGCAGCGCCTCCTCCTCCCTCCTCTCGCTTTCATTTTTGCGGTATCTATTACCTTTACCATTTATTTAGCGATCTTTTCTTTCACGCCGTCTTTCCACGACCCACTCACCTTATTTGATATGACACTTCCGCGCCCCCCTACACCTTCTATTCGACAACCGATACCCCCCTCAAATATCCTCCTCTTCCCAATCCCTAATACCTCACCCCAACTCCGAGAGGACTTGTTACGTCATTTACTTACTTATTGCGATATTTTCCTGCAATGCAAACGATCCCATTCACGAGAAACCCCAAAAAGGAACAAAGTAAAAAAGCAATACTAACGTCTGAATACCTTTGAAACGTTCGAAAGAAAAATCCCATTACTTACGAATCGTCCGAACGCTGAGGGCAGAACTGTCGAAAAAAAAGACAATAAGGAAGATAACGGTGAGAAAAAACCCTACGCACATGAGTCAATGAGTCAATGATCGATGAAGTCAACTGTAAACCACCCACAAGCAACAAAGATTTCCACGATCATTTAGTTTTGTTTTCTTGTAACCTCGGTCCGTTGAAAGGGTGCGCTTGAGAGGGTAATTGACAATGATAGAAATTCTTTAATTCTGTTCCTTCCAAGTTTTTGATCATGGGGTACAGAATTGTTACACCCGGCGAAACGGCAAAACTGAATGCGTGAAGGAGGGGTGTAGGCTGAGTGTGTCGAATATAGATTAGATTTCGATCATACGTATGTTTTTCGCGTCCCCTGTTTCGGTCTCAATAGAATTGTATTGTGCCGGAAAGTTGCGCGCGTGAATTCGTGGTGACTGGTGAAGTATATGGAAGGGTCCTGGAAGTTTAGTCTCTTTCACATAAGAAGAAGCCGTCAGACTAGTGCACCATCAATCGAGTCACACGTCGAGAGGAAGCGGAGTAACAAAACGAGAAGAGTTCCCGACCCTCCGAGGACCGTGATAACTCATTGATGGGAGACGATGATGGTGGGTCACGGGTGGCGAGAGTGGGCGGCATGCCGAGTCTTTGATTCGAGGAATTCGTAATACAGGAATTGAATGCTTGGTGAAAAAGATCCGAATCGAAACAAACGGGTCCTACAGGTTCAAAATGGAAGGTTCACGGTCGAGGGAATCAGCTTCATCGTGACGAGTTCTGCATGCGAGCTCACCGATAACGCAAGTCCCGCCGCCCTCAATCGATGAACATCCATACTGCAAGTATCCAGGTGCATTACCGAAATGACGGTTCTAGACTCCTACGAAGAAAGCAAAAAGACAATAAACAATTCATTATTCTATTAATTTTAATACCACCTGTCTTCATTTGCGCATTCATTTCCTGGGACATGAAGAAAAATCGTGCATGTGTCAATGCAACCGGAATCAGAGTAGAAGCGTCTCAAGGAACATTACCTTGTGCCCGCCCACGAACGCTCAATGAACCCTCGCTTTACCTTGGCTAGCCCATCATCGACTCGGACATCGACACTATACATGATGTGCAACCCCTCCCCCCTCAGTTTGTCCTTCCATCTGTGCCTCAAGGCCTTGTGAAGCTTGAGTAGCATCCCTTGAAAAACACAAATGGAATTATTTCGTATCAGACCGTCGAACGAGGAGTGGGTTGAACGGGCGGGATTGATGGGATGATGAGAAATTAGATAGCCAACGGAGGTCTCGTGTAGCGATGAACAAGGCAAGGAACAAAGCAAAGCGAAAACGAAACCAGGGAGCTTCGTGCTCCTGGATTGATTGTCGTTGTCGGAGAACCGTCGATGTAAGTAAGCCGCTGAAAAAGGCGTGGAACCCTAAGGATCAAGGAAGGGAGTCAATGAAATAAACCTCCGACAGTAGAATTGGATCGACATCTGGGTGAGAAGCATGAGGACGTGATGATCGTCTCTCAAGGAGAAAGAAGAGTGGCAAAGGATGGAGGGAGCCAGGGGATGAAGGGAACGGAAAGAGAATACTTTAAGTCACCTTCACCAGCCCGCAACCTCGTTTATAACATTCAGCCCAAACAACACGCAGACACCTCATGTTCAAAATGAGCTCAGAGTGGCTATCAGGCTTCAGGGATCCATCTGATAGTCTTAAAATTAGGGAGGAACGAGCACTGATTGACTGCATGAAAGGAAAGAAATGAGTATGAATGACTATGGAATCGAACACAAGAAAACCCAGCACCTTCAACTTTTATTTCTGAAGACCAACTGCGACAGCTATACTGACGGCCTGGCTGGGTCGTGTATGATCGATCATGTAGGTTCAGCCGACACTTCGTCAGCTGGATGAGAATTCCGATTGCTTGATTTGTCCTTAGCTAGGGTGAAAAGCGAAAGCCGGAAGTGGGGAGGGAAGAACACACCTTCTAAGAACTCGATTTCCGCAGTCTGAGGTTTATATTATCCTAGCAGAAGCACACAGCCTAAGGTCGTCGAATGCAGAATAATCATCACTTTGACTCATGAAGAATGTAAACGCGCGGTACCTAGGAAGAGCGCTCATCAACTAGCGCTAAATGAGAGCCGTGGGCTGGAGTTCGAGTTCGTCATGGTACGAGCCGAGAGGCCACATCTAGAGAGGGCCTAATATCAAACACATCAGCTTTTCTTGTAGAGAATCGAAAGCTATGAATGGGGGAGGGAGTGGAAAAGATAAAGGGCGAGCGCGAGTCAAAGCAGATCATACTGTATGGCTATCGGTCCACCAATTCAACGGTTACCGGTATCGTACACTCTTGAGGAAGCGCACAGCCCAGATTCCAAGCAACCGAAGCCCGAAGAATAGATGGGGCGCCTAACAAATAGCTGACGTCGCTGATTAAAATAGACATAAACCCAGCCAAATCCGACCGAGGATAGGATGGTGAAGGACGTCTTGTATTGAGAGCATGCATATATCGACAATATTGAGATTAACGTTGGCACAAGAAATAGTAGACGAAACCACAATTTGTAAATGAAACGAGTTGTGTTGAAGGGAGTATAGATACGCACGATGCAGGCAGATTTCTTCCTTATATACCAACGTTTTCTGCATTCTAAAAACAACCACTTCGACGTTCAACGCTGTGCAGCTTCCACGAGTCTTATAATATTTGGGGGTCACTAAGTCATAAACAGGGCAGGAAGAAAAAGCAACGGACCCGTTATAACTATAATTCCTCTTCGCCTCGTCGTGTCTAGAAACCACTTCAACCCAGCCCGCGCTTCGACAAGATCTCGAGAAAATTGTGAAGAGGGTAGTTATTTGCGCGTGATATATTAATGGCACCATAATTAACGACGAGTATTGCCTTCAATCCAGAAAAATGAAGTAAGGACGCGACCGAGACGCGTCGTCGAGGAGGAGTGTCAAAGCGAAGGTTTGTTTGTCCGTGCTTGGGCCTTGGGATATGAGTGACGTGCGTAATCAGAAACGTGACATCACCCTCTTTTTTCCCGCCTCGAGGCTCGTGAGTTAGCTTTTAATTTAGCTTTGAGAAGAGCTACACTATCCTTCCTGGTAGCAATCATCCGTCCTCGACACTCTCAATGCCTATCTAGATTATGAAGAGTACGCTATACACTCAAGTCCTCATCCATGTGGTCAATCTGCAAATGCCCGTAACCTGGTTCAGCTATTCCTTTTGGTGATACTAATTTCTGCGATGAGAATATAGAATTCGGACGCCAAGTTGAACCTTGTTCTGGCGATGTCCTATAAATTCGGTCTACATGAGCCTCATTCAACTCCGATCATGTTCTCATGCCATGAAAAAGTGCAACATCTGCCAGACAGAATCACGGTTCCGACGTAAAGAATATGTCAAGACTTCCAACCAATGCACCTGTACGCACCTTCTTACTTTTTTATGCAGCGCCGTTAACTTCTCCCTTCATACGATAGGTGCTTTTTACAACCCGTGGGTGATAGTATTATCCACCCTTGTCAACTTCCATTTCTTCTGATTATCATGCTCGTGATGTGAATTGGATCATTCTTCCTCTCTCGAACCCTGAACTTAAATACGTACGCTTTCTACAGAACCCCCGTTCACAACATGTCAATATTAAAAATCGTTGAAGGTTCCTAATCCGGCAGGTTTGAACCGGATGAGTGCCAAACTTCTCTTCACTCTGATTGACTCGAGATATCGATATGGTACATACCCTCCGGTCCGCTTGACAGATTCTTTGACTTGTAGTGAAGGCCCAGTTTAGCCCAAGTTACGCCATTGGCGTATCTGGATGTGTTCCAGTCCGTGGGAGATGAGCTTATCCTATCCTCGACCTTGGCCTTGACGCAAGTCGACAGACGGCGCCGCAATTACTGTGCGTGACCGCTATCCGTTTCGCCGCTCCTCCAAGCGTCTAACTTCTAATTGTGTTCCAAGATATAGCGCCTTCCAGCTGCGCGGTTTTTCATATCGTCAGTTCTTCAACCTGACCTCCTGGGTTCCCTATCAGTACGCCTTAAAGAAAACGGCCTCATACCAAGTGAGTTCAAATTTCTCAGCTTTTGTCCAACAATCCAGGGGCAAATCTGAACGGAATCGACAGAAGTTTCTTCCTACACTACACTCGTGAACGGTCCCTGATATGAGGGTCGGTCAATCAGGCACTAGCTGACAGTCACCGAGACTCCGAAGATTCTGCCGTTTCTCAGCTTGCAGCTTTCCAATCAATGAACAACAGCCGTTTGCTCTTTGACCTTTCCGCTTTTGAAAAGTGCCCTGAACGTGTATCGTACGGCTTCTGCCTCTCTGACTCGACAAGATACATATGTATGTGCGAAAAGAAAGCGAAGTGTTGGCGTGGGATGTAGAAAGCACGGGAATATTCAATGTAATATAACACTCCCTGCACACTGGTCGAACCTGGCGAGGAAAATTGTGCGTTTCTTTGCTTTTATGACTATTCTGTGGTACTGAGATGCCCGAATATAGGTAGTTGTATACATATTGACCTCTCCACTTCGAACGTTCGACCATAAACATCGTCACTTAACCGTCGTTCGGTACGAACTTCCAAGCAGTTCTCATACACCCGTATCCAATGGATTTCGCCAGTTTTCGGAATCAGTTACCATTACCCAATACGGTTCGTGGCGTTTCTCGAGTCATATTTGAACAGTAAAAAACCTTGGGTCCCGTCTTCCTTCTTTAGCACGTGTTTCCACTTTCTTGCGAATGTTCTCATGCCGACTAACCCTACATCAGGCTACGTCGCTCAGGCTTCGATCATTGAGTGACGATTCCCGTAACTTTTAATTGTTACCGCCCTGTGCTAAGTATACCTGATCTTTGTGGGTAGGATGATCACCCGAAATTTTCAAAACTATCCAAACTTCCATTAGACACGGAATCTCTCATATCGATGGCTACTCAAGCTAATGTGCGCGATTTCTCGCGCCAAAACGAAATTGCAGTTCAGTTACAACCAGCTGTACCTTTCACATCCTCCCGTGGTATGACCTACGAAAATAACATCGTTCAGGGTAATGTGGAGAGACCTTAACCTCTCAACCTCAAACTGTAATAGCTGATTCTCTCCCGAGTTCTTTGCACGAGTTGACTTACTTTCCTTGTAGGTGGAAGATTTCAATGACATTCATTGACGGTTCTGAGGCCCAGGTGTGTCTTGTTTACACTCTTATGTAACGGGTTTGATAACAATCCAGGCGGTAGTAACTGGATTCGGTCCGAAGCGCGAGCTTCTCGCATCATAGCGCAGTTTACAAAGGGACGTCGCGATTCTTGTCGAATGGCCACCAACGAAAGCGTCGAAGACGGAAACACAAACACAAAAGGAGAACTCGAGGTAAGTTCGGGTTGTCCCATACTTGACATTAGGGTTTCCGTCCATGCGCAACAGTGAGCTTTTTCAAGGTTCCTTAAGGGGTAGTAACGACCCGAAATCAATCAGAATCAGTAGGTAGGGTACGAAGTACTGGAATATTTTTCTGGCGGGCCATACTTACCGTTTTCTCCATGTTTCCATTCTGCAGGATCAAACTTCTCTCGGTTTTAGGAGATGCCGCAGATGATGGGCCACTTCGAGAACTTTATGTCAATCCTATTTGGTGTCATCCCGCATGTGGCGTACGGTAGTGTGGAAAAGGATGATTACGGCCGATCGTCGGAGTTTTCGGATATGAGTAAAGCCTTTTGGTGAACTCCCGACTTGGATGTTGCTTTGTTCCAAGTTCTGGGTTCGGGATGGTCTAAGACTATCAGTGGCGCGTTGTGTTTTGTTCTCTTCCATTCTTCGTCCTGAATCTAGTCTAATAAGCACTTTCAATCTGGCGGATCACCTTTACCTTTTACACAGGATCTGTACGAAATATAGAGCAACTTCCATTCTCTAGAACTTAGGCACGGTCGAAAAGCCCAAAGAATGCAATTGCCTTCCTGCCTCAGTGCCAGGCTTTCCTCCTTCAGAGAGTGTTCATCTGTCCTATCGGACCGCGCGCGTCTGGATTCCGATCTGTTCCGGCGTCTAATTTCCCAATTGTGGTCAAAGCGAGTGTCAGAGCTTAGAGTTCCGCCCGCCCGCCGGTATGGACGAAGACAAATCCAGAAATGTCATCCTCACGGTTGAAACATGGTCTCGGCGTCATGGTGCTGACTCTGCCGCAATGCGTATTTGTTGAAGTTGCAATCTAGTTATCTCTGCGTTTTGTCGCACTTGATCTAGGACGTGTGGGCCAAATACCGAGGTTCTAGTCAAAAATTAATTTGGTCCTCGGAGAGCGAATGTCAATTCACAACCAATTCAAGCACGCCTCAAAACGAAATAAGATGGCGGCCACTTGGTCTACTCATAAAACACGAGTGATCCTCGTTTGTCTTGCACATAGACTTCCTCTGCCTTGACGATGGAAGGCCATTTCAGTACGACAGGGTCCTCAAATTCCTTTGAAGTTACCAAATGCGTCAAAGAAAGAAAGAACATTCCTCGGATGCTCCATCCTGCTGCCTGCTGCCTGCTGCCTGCTGTCTACAGTTTACATTTACGAAGGCCGCTCTCGACATAACTCGTTTTCTTATCAAATATGTCCTGCACAGAACTTTCACGGAAGCAACAAAATGGGGACAATACTCTGGTGTTACATGCGTTCAGAGCTGTTAACTGCTGCCAGTGGGCCTCACCTTCTGCCTCGTGTATGGAAATGTTATTTCGAAACTTTCATTCGCACCGCTGGGTTTAGGGTTTGGATGTCCAAGTTTTATATTGAGCTTTTTCAGGTCGGGATATGTAGGGATTAGGGCAGACTTTCGGAACGTTTGAACGTAAGTGCAAGTGTCTACCATTCAAATCGCACGTCGTGTGCTCGGATAGTAAGGTTCCATTGTCGTCTATGCCTGTCCTCATTGCTCATTACTCATCCCGACGTGTTGAACGACGGACCTCGTGGATAGCATTGCATTTTGACGGAATAATTTTGCTCAACATTTTTTCTCCCGACGTCTCGACGGGTCAGAAGCCCCGGAGGTGTCTGCGGCCATACAGTTATAGGGGTATTGTCATTACGGTGTACCTCGTAAAGCGCCACAGGCTGGCGTAAGGGCTGGGGCAACGAAATTCCCCATCGAAGGAAGCACGCAAGCGGCTGACTGAATATTGAAGCGTAGCCACTGTTATCGCATCTAACACGTGGATATCTTATCCCCGCAGGACTCGGAATCTTCTTGGCACGAGGCGGATGCTAGACGTCTAACCCTAGCTCCGTGTAAAGACGTAAGTATGTACAATTGTTCGGTAAGAAGTAAGTTGATGTCATTTCAGTGCCTCAAGGCATCGGGACTGATTTTTTTATTTACAGCTTGCAGCATGAGTATCTGTGTCAAAGTCCAAGCGGGACATCAATATTTCAATCATGATAGGTTCCAATTTCCGACCGACAGTACAGCGCTGCACACTCTCATCGATCTCATCATTCGAGCCGCCGCTAGGCAAATACACGGGGTATATAAGACGTACGTCCGGGGAAATAAAATAACCGGATGCTGTTCCCGGCCCATCTGGTTTATCTAAGTTGCAATCCTGCAGTGATTCTCGTGGTGGAACTCTTGCTGAGAAGGTCTCAACATACGGGGTTCCAAGCGGAAATTAATGGCAACAATATATTTAGGAGATATTCATGAACACACAAGGATTCAATGTTACTGTATAGGTTTCAGAGGTTTAGTCAACGCCATCCCCACCCCGAGTGCTCTCAATCGATAAGCCCCGAGTACACCAAGTCGGGAGCTACTCCACCCATCTTGTCGTTCCCATATTGCCTTATCGATTACATGGCAGCGGATCATAGAATGATTTGAACCGGTTGGTCGGACCTTAACTGTCATATTTGGGATGAACCAGCGGTTTGGATTTCTGCAACAGGACTTTTTACTCCCATCCTCATTCGGGCCATATCATTCTCGAGTCTCGGGTAGCTGCGAAAGGGTAGGAATATATGATTCCCGAGTCTCTTACCTACCACCAGCAAATTTGAGTTCTGCTAGTACACTAGCTCAAGTATCCGCATTCTGATGGCAGGATTCAATAAAAGAATGGTGCAAAGAAAATACATAGGACCACACAGCTGAGAAAAGGCGATAGGGGCTAACTAAGAGTCAAGTGCGACTGGCAACGCTGAGGGTGATCAAGGTGTAGTTCCGTGGATGGCACACCGTTTCTTCAGTATTCAATCCTTGCTACGAACTTCCTCCTTGCCATCATATCTCAGTGGCTGACTTCCTGATCCTCTCGAGGAGGCGTTGGTTGTGAAACAGTCCAAGAAAAGACGCTTGCAGCAGTGCGGTCAAAGCAAGTTCCGGAGGTCGCTTTGGAAACAAGCGCACGTCGGATGTTGGTTACCCGCCGGCACGGAAGATCAGTGGACCGGGATGGTTCCCACGGATCACCTCATTTCAGCTTTCCTCTCGAGCCTAACACTAATATGACCTTTTATTTTGGCCTCACCGTGCCACCATAGAACTGGTTTTTTTTTCATTGACCCGTTACAAAATCGACTGAAAATTGACTCTGCCGTCGAGCCTCAACTTAACTCGGGACCATTCTTAACGTGGTACATCTCTTCTTTTTAGAGCGACTCCCTTGTCCGAGTCTTGAAGACAAAGCAGAAAGTTTTGGCCTTCACGGCAATCCGTTACATAACGATGTTGGGCATATAGAACTCAAAATCCGGGAGGGTTTTGAGGTTTTTCTACCACATGCTCTTCATCCATCTCGCGATTGAAGGATAAATTCCAACCGGAGTCCAACAGGCGCTCGAACTCTCTTTCCAGATGGAAGTCTAGTATATCCTCGGACCGAACGTCGCAAGACTTAACACGCGCTCTACTCGATAACTTTCTTATCACTTTCCTCCCGCACAGAAATTTCCGGAACAAATATCAGTACGGTAGGTACGCGAATCGCAGCCTGATGTAGGTGAAGATAGTACGAGAGTATCAGACTATTTTTTTTACTATGTACCCAATCCCCCTATCGGATTTGGCTTAAGTAGGGCTTAGGGCAACCAGGGAGGTCCGAAAAGTGAGTGCACTAACCATGCGATCCGTTAGAACATTATGTACCGCTCGATCCGGACGCACGTTCCTTTGATAACGACTCTGAGCTTGAAAAACGAGTGCTTATGAAGAAGGATTTAGGTTCCTAATAATAAGATGATCGCTACTCCCGATATATCGACCCCTGGCTCTTACTCGGACTTTGTGAGCAAGTTTGAACCTACCTAGACTTGTCGGCCTAAGGTTTGAAGGCACCACGTGCATGCGCAGCAGAGGGACTATGAGGCGAAGTAACTTCAACGCCTCAAGTCGGCCAATGTGACATTGACTTTTTCGCATTTCGGGCTGCTCGGCGGGATAGCCAATAGCAAAATAATAGTCTGTTTCTGTTCAAGCTATACCGTGATAAGATTTCTATTTCAGGCGAGCGTCACGGTGACCAGGTACTCCACCTATCTTAAACGAGCACGGCAGGAACAGAACCGTGAATTCGGTTCCCCAGTGAGTCGCTGTAAGGATGTATTCAGATGCGAAACAGGAACTCCTTATGTTACACCCGTCCCCTGCTTTCAGAGCGAATGGTTACCAGGATCATGAACGATTTTCTAGACTAGGCCAGGAGTAGCATCCATTCTCGTAATATTCGGCAGTTTCTCTGAACAAGGGATAATCGATAATCATCTGTGGGTGTTTTCAAGCGGAAATTACATAAACGGCGTTCGGAATTTTTAAGTGAACGATGTTAAACATACATAGGATGTTCAAGTGACAGGCTGGCTTTGAAGGAGTAAAACCCCAGCTGCTAAATTTCATTTTTCCAGGGTTGACTAGGTTCATCAGCAAAATTCCTGACACGCTGTAATGCCATTACAGCCCTCACGATCTGGTATAACGGGCATGCTCCAAGCTGCCCGTTGTTATCTAATCTCGGGGGTTCGCAACAGTCTTACAATACGGTCACGACACTGTTGCGAGACTGTCGCAAACCCTATATTTTGTTGTAACACCTGAGGGAGTTTTCAACGAGTTGTGGCCAGTGGTAGCAAGTTGTGATACTTGTAGCGAGTTTGGAAGGTTAGAATCAAATGCGGGGCTTGCAATGAGTATCTGCGTTCATAATGAAAGGTGGAGGTGGCAGCCAGTTGTGAAGGTTATAACAGCCTCAAACCGTTGGGACTGATATTGATAGCTGGAATGTGTAGCAGCCGTTATCATGCAGTTACAACTCAAGGTTGCTACGACCTCAAAAAAAAAAACAATAACAATTGAAACCTTCGAAAAGAGAATAATAAAAAAAGCTTATATTCAATTTAAATACACAAAAACATAAGCATATGCTCGGCTGGTTGAACCGCTCCCTAAAAGTATCTCGCTACCACTAACAATGTCATCCTAGAAAGGTATCAGTAATACTGTACTCAGAATGTTAGAATACGACACATACATCCATCCCAGCACCCTCCTGTCCGATCTCCCTGAAGACCTGATAAAATATTAAGTAATAGTAGGCAAGATTAATGAACGTTACATACCATAAGAACAATCTGGCAGCGGGTCGGTGACATCGTCATAGACACTTGAAGCTTCAATTACATTCTGGATGATGTCAACCTAATAGCCGCAGTTTGTCATTAGTCGGTATGGTCTAATAGATGGGCACTTACTGCAGAGCACGGTGATAGGGTCAGTGAAGGTACTTCTGGTGGGCTGTAAAGGACAATGAACTTCGTTCGCGCCGTAGGTCACAGGTACGTATTACGAACCTTCAGGGTAGTTGGATTAGCCGCATATATGTGGGATACTTGACGATGACAACAACTGTCAACTGTGTTGAGTGCTTCAAGGTTAATGTACAAGCTTGCGAGAAAGGGTTGATGACTAGGCATTGTTCAGTTTCGTTGAATATTAAAGAGAACATGCGACATACCTTATGGGCTTCCTCCATGAAGCAATAACATTCAGTACTTGGGAGCTGAAGATTAATGAGTTACGAAGAGCTGTATAATGATCAGGCTTGAGGGAAAGTGTTGGTAAGAAGGGGAAAGAAGGAACGAGACGGTGGTGTATGGAGGGAGAAAGGAAGGGCGGGGGCAAGTTCGAGTTTCTTGGCCTTATATATGATCCTGGGTGAGTCCATGCATGCTAAGACAAGTTGTACGTCATTTTGATTGTCACCAAGACTCAAAGAGGGCAGGAGAGGGAGGACAAGCCTTGGGAGACGCGTTGAGTGGAAGACGCGATAGTGGTAGAGGGCAAAGGATCGTGGGAAAAATAATTTGGACTGCCACGTCGGCCTTGTCAACCGAGTTATCACCGAAAACGTCGCTGTGCAGCGCCGGCCGGCCTGCCAATACAACGGCCACAACTCGCTGGTACGACCAAAATCCCTCACTAACCATTAAGTACCTTACTACCAATTGGGAGCAAAACAACCTTCTCCCACAATAGTATCAAGTTTCAACACTCTTGCATCAAATTTTGCCATGGTTCCATCGGATTGTCATTAGCGGTAACTGTAGTATAACAGGAATTCAACTTGTAAAACTCATACTATTAGTTTCATCCAGTTACTTTGGATTTTGATACTATTGTAAGATTGCTATAAGACTCTCATAACACTGTTCTAACCATCCCCAACCATAGTACTAAATTGTAACCGTCGCTACCTGTGGTATTGGGGTTACAGCGTTTCCGGATTTTTGCTGATGTTAGCCTTCTCTTCGTGAAGGTTACAGTATTTCGTGGCTGAAACTTGACAACACGACTTGATCATCAATCTATCTTTCATATCAGTACCGTTATTGTTCGGATTTACCCGCAGGAGACTGAGGTATGATAGAACCAAAACCTGCAGCTTCCATCTTGCACGAATCCACATCTGTGGGTTGACCCAAATACCACAGTCATGGTCCGATCTACTAGTACTAAGGGATGGGATGGCATCATTCATGATCCGCCAGCAAGTATAGATAAGAATGATAGAGACGAGAAGATGGTGTGCTACCAATTTGAATGTTTTCAGTTGGAGAAGTATTTCTGAGTCTCCGAATATATCTTTTCGGAAGGGTTTGGGTGTCGTCGTTGGAGTACCTGAGAGACGCAGATCTCGGCATCCTAATCAAGCCTCAAAGCCTTCACTACAAGGTGGCTGGAAGCACATGTTCTTCGAAGGTTTAATTACTCACGCCACCAACCCAGTTTCCCTTTTGGGGTACCTCTGGAATCCCATTGCTTCGTGATCTTCATGAGCGGAGAAGAATGACCGAGCTCTAGCAATGTCGGGGTTTCCTGATCTGTCTAAACTATAAGCTAAAATAGCGCAAACCCTCAGTGTGGAGAAACCCTTCATTCCAACGATTGACATCAGACTCTAGGAATTGAAAGCGAGAATCAAGGAACATTGCACTATAACGTGCCCCGAAACGCACATATAAAGCACACTCAAATTCGAAATCGTAGCAGTTGGCATGATCGGATTTTGCGGACTGTGCGCGATTCTTCAATCGAATGGATACATATGATGGGCCATCCTGAGTTAGTGGGAACTTGAGCATCACAATGTACATCGAAACTTAGGCCACCATTTCAGCGCAGAAGTGCTTCTAGTTCGATGGACAACAATGCGCAATTGGAGGGAGCAAAGATCGGACGCCAATGGGTAAAAAGGTTGAGCCCGACAAAGACAGAACATACCGCTTTCGTCGTATCCAGTATAGTTGGCTCTCAGAGACGTCCCCCTTCCTCCATTTCAATGATCTCCTTGTTGTGAGCTACTACCGATCTAGGCACAAAATTCGGTCGATTCTTTCATCTCTAACTCAACAGATTCTGAGCCTGCAAGTCCGACTTTCCACTTACTCATCAAACCCCATTGATGATTGAAGCGTTTGAAGCTCGTGTTGCGCAAATCCCTATAATAAAGAAACTGATTCGGATTACTTACACCTGGTCTATTTCGGACCCTTTAAATTTTTGCCTTCCCGGACAGCTTTGGAGATTGTAATTCCAGAACCCAATTGAAGACTCTCAATGGACCCACTGATAATCAAGCCGAGGACATTGGTCCTCCTCTGATAGAGAAGAAATTGGTGAAGATGGCGCAAAGTTGATGAAGAAGTTTAGATTCCCATCTCTCCTAGTATGTACGGCTTGAATATTCCATAGGCGTTACGGTTTTTTCGGATGTGAGCCTTACGGCGGATATTCTCAAAAGGCCGTGTTTCTCGAGGCAATGGAGGAACGGAGGAGATTGACGTTGAAGAAGAGGGGTAAAGCGTATAGTCAGAGCTGTACCAAGGGTGTTGGCGTTGAAGACGGCGCCGTGAGCATCATGATATCGGTTTTATCCACATGAATCATAAATCGTGGAAGCTATTGGATATGTATGTATGTAGCTTGTTGGCCTAGTCTATACAAAAAGTAACAGTAGCCTGCCATCGAACCCAAAATGTGACCCCACCGGCGTCCTGACACCTCAAGCAGGAGTTCGACATGGGACGGAGGAAGCATTACATAGCTTCATAACCCTCCCGCAGCTACTAGATACGTACGGAAGCCTCAGAAACCATCATGGCTCGTCAACCCATGCAATAGATCCTAATGAATCACAACAGCAGGCCAACGTCCGAAAAGTGCTGCGCTAGGAGTCCATTGATCCACCAGCTACGACTGGGTTACGTTATCATTCCTTCGTCTCCACTCCCTTTTCCAACTTCATCTTCTCTGGCTCCACCGATGGTACCGTCATCCCCACCACCTCCAGCCTTCTTCTTTCTCTTCTTGGTCGCCTTCGGGACTTCCTGCGTATAGACCCCGGCCGTGATGAAATCGTCCAGGAAGAATGGCACATCCACATCGGCAGGCGCGGGCTTTCCAGCTGCTATAGCACGATGAACGGTTTTCATAGCTTGTGTGTGTTCAATCTAAGAGCAATCATTCCTTCAGAAGCGAATAGCGCGAATGATCAGAGTTCAAGTACAAACCAGACTCGTGTCTCCTCCAATCGTATTTTTGACATTCGCGGGTACAGTACGAGATCTGACATCCAAATAAAGTCAGGAAAGAGTGAACAAAACATACGGGAAACTGTCAAGATGCGCACCTGCCTGCAACGATGAATTGAGCTGGGGTAAATTCTTCCTTGTTGCATAAGTCACTCCCACATTCCATCATGACGCTCTTTTTCGCGTCGAAGTCCTCGTTGATCCAAACTCCACAAGTCGTCTTCCATCCAGAGGTCTTGGGAGAGCCAGAGATAGTCGTGTGCAGATTCGGGGCTGTTGATACCTCGTAGGCCTTGACTGAGGTGTTCTGCAAAACAGATGATCAGTAACGTGTAGTGACTGGTAATACCGTACGATTAGTTAAACTCCACCTGGTTCCGAATCCTCTCCAAAAGCTTCACCAACACCTTCGGATTTGCACCAGCTGCCAAACGGAGGTACATCCTCGCCTCCTAGCAATCACCCCACAGCTTCAAGCCAGCCAACGCAGCGATATACCGGATCGTCGCCTCGTAGTCTTCCAGTTGTCTGTTCTTCGGCGGTGTACAGGTAGATCCCTTCGGGGTGGGCGAACTTGGTTCTGCCACCTGGTGGGAGATCAACGAGGTGCATTCGACCTGCTCCGACGTCCATGAATACTTAAGCGAAGTAGAGGGCGTCTGCGTAGCGAGCTGTGAAGCACAATAGGGAACCGGGCCATGTGCTTTGACCGAGGGGTCGTTAAGGTTGATACAGAAAACCTCGATTATGGTGTCTCTGGATGGATGGGTGGATATAAGTAAGGTAGTAAGTGTGTGTGTGTGTGCGTGTAGCTTGCGATGGTGGACATACAGGTCTGTTGCGTATTTCTTGTATTCGATGTGTATACGGACATAGGCTTGCATAATGCGCATGCACGGCCGGCAGTCGAAATTCCATGAGAACTCTTCTATGAGAGGTCCATCGTCTACGAATGCTTTGGATCCGTATTTCCCCCCCGTAAAATAGCGCTTGCTAGGGAACGACTGAGGCTCAGAATTACTGTAAGGCTGCAAAAAGAGTATAAACGCACCTTGTCGTTTACCTCGCCTAAACCTTCAATCAATTCCTCGCAAGTCGGCTCAAGAAAACGGAGATGTCGACGTCAAGTCGACGTCGTTCTCGCCTTGCATCGTCTTTACGACTTCGTTTGGTTTTCATCGAGCGCAGAGGTCATCTGAAATCTTTTGACTTCCAAATGTTCAATGTAAGAGAACAAAAATAGGAAATTAAGCGTACTTTCTTGCGAGGGTTAAAGAAAACATGGAAGCGTGACGGTCCAGGTCACGGTGATTCGGAGCAGTTCGGATCGATTTCAACCGTGTGAAAATTAGAGAGTCTAGATCGGCCGAAGCGGTAAATTTTGTTCTTACCCGACGACAAGCTTGAACGTTGAACTTCCAGGCTACCGTTGAAGCCGAAAACACAAATTCGAGCGGCGACAAAGTTTTTCTCTGTTTGTGCGGCTCAGTGGATAATGTCCAGGTAGCACAGGCAATAGTAGGTGCGAATTCGTTCTCTGTCTTATGCTTGAAATTCAAGTGCTGATTCTGGAGACTTAGTCGCCCTCGCGAGCGCATACGACCCCAGACTTCCGCCGATAGAGATGATTGAGAGATGTGACGTGCCTGTGGAACATGTGCGTATCGTTTGGCTGTTCCTCAGGATTTTTAAGCTGATATTTACTTTAGGTCGTCATCTTGCTCATACCTCACAGCACTCAAAACCGAACTGAGTCCTATATACTCCATCTGAGTATGATCCGCAAAGAAGAATTCATGTCAAACCGCACTTCCGGAAGCTGGACATCCACAAACCAGACGTTTTCGGTGTTAGTTGAGGTTACCTCATTTGGATCTCAGAGCTTATGCTGAGTTGACGTTGCTTTGGACAGTGCTACAGATTGCCTTCAACTGGCCGCATCAGCTGCCCCAAGAGCTATCCGTGGCTCGGTTCTCGTTAATCAGCCTCTTCATACCGTTCTACCTCGAGAGGCTTCTTGATGGCCATGAGTTCCTCGACAAGTTGACATAAAGTTTCGGAATTCACCATCGTTCTGGTATCGGTCGAGGTCGGGTTCTGGGAAATTAGTGGGAACGGACACAACGGGAAGCGATGGAGGAAGTCTACAGGGAGCGACAACTCACAAGGTGCGCGTCTTCAGTGACTCTCAAACTGGAAACCTCAATACTTGACTCTTGCGACAGAGGTGCTCACATACCTGAAGACGCATAACTGTAGGGAAAACCCCGACTCTCCTTCCTTGGATCTTCCTGACAACTTTCTTGAACATGAACCTTTTAAGGCGGCAAAGGATGGGCCAAGTTGATGGTGACTGAATACAACGGTCACAATCAGTCCGAGTACTTGTACTCGTCGACTACTGCTACTGATTCACCCGGAGTAGAGTCATGACATTCGCATGGATCTGAACAGTTATCCTGGCCCTGGCTCGAATTTCAGGACATGTACCATCCGTCCGTACAAACCGTTCCCTCTTTATGCGGCGGAGAACTGAGGCGTTGGAGTAGGATATTCCTTTGCAATCGTTCGAAGTTTTCGGTCAGATTTGAGCGGAGATCTTTCTGAATCAGGTGTGTTCCCGCATAACTCGATGTCACTCTCTTCGAACGTTCCTGATTATGCAGGTCTAGTCTGTCAGAGGACCACGTCGCTACCGTCGTCTGACGAGAAGAACGAGAACGCACATTGGTGAGAGGGGAGGTGTGTCTTTGTGGGCTTCCCTTTCCATCTTCGCATGGCTTACAGAAACCCTTCCTTAGGCAATGAGATGACTCAACGCCGCCAATGTCACACTATCTCGTCTGGCCCTTTCATGTACATATACCTTCCGAGGAACGCATAACAGTTACCTGTGCTCGTGTGAATGGAGCTTAGGTCCAACTTCGGTTCTTAAATATACGAACAAATGTGATGATCTGCGATGATCGATTAACCGAAGACTACGGCGGTACATTATGGTACAGGACGGAGGGCGGTCATTATATCATAAAGGCTGTTTGTTTGCTCGTGCGTTTGTTCATCTATGAGTCGTTTACGAATGAATGATGTAGAATCCGCGGTTAATACCCAGGAAGGACAATTTGGTTAGAAGCGCGTACCTTTGATTGTGTTGTAATAGTACAAGGTCAGAATCCGACTACACCACTGACTCTGGATCTACTGAGGAAGCGTTCCGTCGCCAGCGTTCTCGGTTTTGCAGCAAGTTGCCTGGCAGTGTGCTCCGGTTGCCTATGAGCGTTAGAAAACACGGAATTAGCTTCACGCGTACAAAGGAGAACAGCCCGAGAACTATCACTCACCGATAGATCAGCAGGAACGAGCATGGAAACGATAGCGTGGAAGAAGTCGCCGGGAACGGAGCTAGGCATTTGTGTTGGGCGGTGAGTAGGTAAAAGTTGTAGAGGTGAGGCGAAGCGAGATTTCGCTGGGTGACACTGGTTGTGAAACTGAAGGGAGTCTTGGGGTTGCAAATGTTGTCTTTTATACTGGGTCATAATGTGTCTCCGAATTCTAAAAGGCTGTGCATCCTAAACACAATTGTGACTCTGCGGCCGAGCTGGAGGTGGATGGTAGATTGATGCATAATAGTGGTGTCGGTTGATAATGGAAGTTTTCGTCTTTTGGTCCACGGCATGATGATGCAAAGGAATACATTCAGCCGTTGGTCGAACGGCATGCACTAATCAAAGCTAATCACCACTCGCTGGGTAATATAGAGAACTGGCGCCGCCGTACGGGACTGTCCCGAGGCCTTGAATAGAATGCGCGGACATTGATATTGATTCTCACTGAGCTGTGACAATTGAAGGCGGTTTCCGAGGAAGACTCAGTTTGTACGTACTGTATGATTCTCCGCAAAGAAAAACTTCTCACGCCCGCAAAGCACAAGAGTCAAGGCGTCAAACAGTCAAAGTTGGCGTAACTATTTCCTTGGCTCCCTTCAGACCGGTCCACTGAGACTCCTCGATCAACCATCTGCAGTATGTGGATCTCCTTTCAAGAAAACGATCAACAACGGGGGGGGGATAAGAGAGAGAAGGCAAATTCATAATTTATGACTCCCTTACCGTGCGTCAAAACTTCGTACCCCCGCTCCTCCTCACATCTCGTCCCTTCCAAACCACGCTTCTGTAGCTCCAGATATTCCTCGACCGCAGCATAATGATGTCTGAACCAGAACGTCCCGATGTATGTTCGTATTTTCATTTCCGGGGATGGTACAAGCACATGATCTTGGTGATCATCAGAGGTGAAGGACCAAGCGAAAATCGATTCGGAAGGAGGCCACTTGACACATGGAAGACCGTTCACCGTTTCGATTTTCCATGCGGGTATGAATAGCTGTAAACGCCCTGTCGGTTGGGATTGAAACTTGCCCTCGGAGCTGAGGGTGGTTTGCAGTCGGAGTCGGATGTAGTCTACGAGGACTTTTTGGAATAAAGCGCAGTACGCATAGGTAAGCTTCGGAAGCAGAATAAGTGACGCTATATCCGCATTAGCTCACCGAACTCAGAAGGATCTCTAGCGAGACCATCGTTTGCATTTCGAAAACGGGACGATTGACGGAGAAATGCTGTTCGTAATCCATCCCGATGTTCCGGAGGGAGCTCAAAGCTGAACCTAAGGTCCAGTTCGCCTTTTGTATCCAATTGGAATGTAAATGTAACGCCCGAGTTTCCTACGGGAATGAAAGATGCCCAATCTTATATGAGAAAATCAAAGTAAGACATATTTCAACGGTACTCACCTCTTTCTACTTCCACACTATCCGGCCAGATCGAAGACTTGTCATGAAATATCCAACTTGGCGTTGGTACGAAAGGGAAAAATGCATGAACCTTGTCCTCATCTTTCACGACCACCGAACCGAATGTGAGAAGCCCGCGTGGGGCGTAGCTTTTTAGACCAGAGGCTCCAGTGCCTCTTGCCCAACACATATCCGAGATCGACCATAAGTAGTTTGGTAAGACATCTTGGAGGTAACTGATGATCTTTAATGTAGCAATAAATCTGTCACCCCCCGTACTGTCGAGAAGGATAGGGCGGTTGTCGAAGGAAACTGTTGTTTCTGATGCAGAGTCGACCTTGAGTGCGTAAACGTCGTTGGAGATGCCCTTCTGTTTGGCAGTGGGCTGGGAAGATTCGGAGTAGATAATTATGGTGGGATCGCATTGGAAAGTATCGGTTTTGGGGTTGAACCACCATAACTTTGTGTCTCGTGAGACCTGGGGGTTTTCAAAAACACCGTCGATCAGAAGTCAGGGTTGAATGTTTGTACAGGGATACGTAGTACGTACCCGGCACATCTCACGAGAGAAAGTGTATACGTTGTTGAATGAAAGAGCCTGGACATAAGTGACCATCAGGATCAATGATCACGAACAAGAATGTGATTGAACCTACCCATTGGTACTGAAGATAACAGAAGATGATGGGTTTGTTTTCATATCGCCCGAACACATCGCTTCCCCTGACGAGCCCTGCAAATAGTGACGTACACAGGTTGAGATATAAAACAAAAATTTGGGGTCGTATGTATAATTATCGTACCATTGTGATATATCAATGCTGGGAAGTTTGATCGACAGGATCCAAAAAGCTGTAGAACGTACGCATCCCTTTTCCGGAAATTGGAGTCGACCCCGTGGGTGCAAGGAAGAGATAAGTTTACGACGTATGTACCTTCTTGAAGCCCAGTAATCAAATTCCCTCTGCCATGCCTGTTGGGCGAAGTAGATAAATCGATTCGTTGAGAAGCTGAACGAGTCTGTCTGAGCGAATGCTTACCATCCATTTTGCATCCTGGGCCTCCGAATTACCCGACTGACCCGAATCTGGGTGGAACATGGCAACGGTAAACCGTCGTTCGCCGTACCCAGTTATCTCCGCGTTGTAGACCCTTTTCATGATCTTCACTCTAGCTTGTTTCTTTTGCTCTAAGCGTACTCGGAATGGGTTACTTGGTTTCAATTTTGAAGTGTCGAATCCTGGTGGTGTGATTTCGACCCGACCGGACCAGACGAGTTGGAGGAGGTTGATATCTCCTCCACGAACAGTTGTGAAGTCGTCCTGCGGGGGAGTAATTATTCATGGCAATGTCAACAAGGAATGAAACTTGAAGATCGAAGAGCACGTACCTCCGGTTCTTGAACACCTAAATCATTCGGTGTTGGGTAATAGTTATTAATTACATTTCCTCCGACTGCCGTCAAAGGCGAGTTCGTGAAGTAGAAAGTCGACCTGGATGCCTGAGGAAAGAAATTCATGATGGGGCAGTGGGGTTTTGTTGGAAATCCGGGCCATGAGTCAAATTTAACAATGCCATTTCTCCACTTGTTCTCCGCTAGTATGGCTGCTCGGAGTGCTACACGTCATCCGCCATGAACATGAGAACATAACAGCAACAAA
Organism: Marasmius oreades; assembly: GCF_018924745.1. Lineage (NCBI taxonomy): Eukaryota > Fungi > Basidiomycota > Agaricomycetes > Agaricales > Marasmiaceae > Marasmius > Marasmius oreades. The sequence goes on from NC_057323.1 coordinate 5,897,908, forward strand.
ACAGCAGCCGCAGCCCGCATGCCATGGCGCCGCAGTATGGGAGATTAATGGAAGTTGTATTCCCACTTGAGTCATGGATGATGGTATCGCAGTTAGCCTCGTTTTGAACCGAAGAGAAAGGGAAGAGGAATTCTATGGTAGAGTTCTAAATTACACAAATGCGCATTAATTCAAGCTGTATTGCACACCAGGACTCGGTGTGGCAACAATTCAAGGGGTTATATCATTTACTCCACTTTCTCTCTTCCTTTTTGTGTTTGTGCATCCATGGACCATGGGCCACTGATAGGACAGCCCTTTCAATGTTTCAATCACTGACCTGCATTGTAATTCATAGAGGACAACCTTATTGTTAGAAATCAAAATTGTTAATACCACCCTCTGTCTCATTCTTTAGTAGGTAGCATCATTTCTAATGACTTCAAATTATTCTACATACATGTTCCCCTAATATTTCAACACCTTCAAATTCTGAATTCAACTTACTCAAATTTCAGTCTGAGTTGATTTTTCAAACAACTTAAGATTAAACAATTGAGAGATTAAATAGATTGAGATGAGTTGAAGAATTGAGAATAAGTTATAATGTTGTTTTATTGGCCTTGCATCACCAATGCTATTATTGAAACAGATATTGGAATTGGGATTGAGATTAAATTTTTGAGATCTCAAAGTCAGTTTTTGACTTTGAGAGAGATCCAGATGTCTCTGGTTTAAACAAAATGCATAAATTTACTGTGTATTATTGGGTGGATGGAATGGGAATTTTAAATACTTGATAGAGCACACCACTTCAAGTGTTGACAAAGCATGGAAGAGTGCCCAAAACTACTGGAACATTATTCATGGGAAGATTTTACCATTCTTGCTCTTCACAGCCATGAGCTGAAAGGAGTCAAGGTTTCTTTTCTTTGTTTCCACTTCCATCTTATACAACAACTGCAGCATCTACTGCATCTTGACCTTAGCAAATGGCCTCAAGTGAAAGCCTCAAGGTGGCTTTTATTTTTCTGTTATACAGGATACCCTTCAATCACTCACAATTCTTAGAATCTGTTCTCTGGGAAGCCAACAAGTTCAATAGAACATGTTGACAGCAGCAGTGAGCAAACAATGGTATTTTCCACTCATTATTCATATCTCAGTCTTGAATTATCTAAACCTAGCTTAGGTTCAATCAGAATGTGATTTCAGGGAATTTTTGCATGCAAATAAGAGGAGAATCATTGCAGAGACAGAGGTAAAATGCCATTACCTCTATAATGCCCCTCAGATATGTTCACTAATTGAATCATTCTCTTAGTCTCCTTTGAATCCTGCTCTGCAACAAATAAATAAAGCTGGGAAAAATCAAACCCTCAAGAATGCAGAATTACAGGTAAGGTCTTACTCTATATACTTGGACTGACCTTCAATTGACTACTTATCCCTAGAATCCAAAAACTGAGAAACCCACTTTACAACAGTCCTGGGATGCAATCACAAAGACAGTTGACACACTGGATGATGACTCAGTGAGAGGTTATAAGGAGGATATTGATACACTTTTGGTTTTTGTGAGTGATCAGATGTTATAATTGGATTCCTTTCCTCAATCTAGAACAGGCAGGCCTATTCTCTGCAGTTGTTACAGCATTTGCAGTAGAATCATATCAATGGTTAGAAGAAGATCCTGCTGATAAGAATGTTGCCCTCCTTGAACAGATTGTTCAGCAAATGAATGGTCAACCACCATCTCCACCTTCACATTTTACTCCCTCTCCCTCAGTTGTGCGAATCAATACATTCTGGTTCCTCAGCCTAACACTTGCTCTGGTTGATGCATTGTTTGGACTCCTCTGCAAGCAGTGGCTTCGTGAGCATCAGCGACAAACCAATACACCTAGACCTGGCCAGGCATTGGCTCTTCGCTGGCTACGTCACCACAGCTTTGAACAGTGGCATGTCCCAGGAATCCTTGCCTCACTCCCAATTCTGCTGGAAATTGCACTCTTCCTTTTCTTTGCAGGCTTATTGGAGCTTTTGTGGACCCGACATCCTATCCCATTTGCAATTGCTCTGGCCATTGTTGGATTTGCTATCTTGTTCTATCTCACTACTGCTATCCTTCCAGGATTGCTCCTAATCCGACAAGTCCTTCAAATTCATCCCAACCTTGCATATGACCCCCAATTGATCCCGGAAAGAATACCCAACTTGCCACCAATCAACTTGATATGCCCCTACAAATCCCCCCAATCATGGCTCATGTTCCACCTCCTTTCAGCAATGTTCCATCTTTCAGGTTGCAAAAAGCTTCTATACTTTGTCATGGCTGCATGCAACCCAGACTGGAAGGAACATTCTCTTACTCTAGATGATACTGTGAGGAAGAATATTTTGAACCTTTCCAACTGGTCATCACATGATCTCAATGTTGTACAGCGATTCTCAAGGATTTCACATTGTCCTGACCTGAATGAACTGAAGGGATTTCGATGGCTTGTTCAGGAGACCCGGGATATACCATCTATGAAACCACATGTCATCAATGCACTGGCAGAATTACCCAAACATTTGGTTATGCCAGCTGTTTTTGAGCGGTGGCACACATTTACATCATTTGACGATTTGGCCGTTGGAGTTAATCCTGATGGTGACTTATTTGGTGATCATGTGTCGGAACATGCCTCTGCTCTCACTTCTCAGATTCTATGCTTCCGACACTTGTTGACCACCTGGAACTATGATTGGTCGGTCCCAGTAGCAGGTGATCTCTGGCAGCGTGTACTCAAGGAGCCGATAAATGGCCCATTCATGCGGGCCTTTTTTCATCCAGAGGACGTGCTGATGGGCCAAACAACAGCCTGGCGTCAAGAAATTTTGGAATTTTATATGCAACATTGGGATGAATTGGACATCTACTCTCAAGGCAAGCTGGTGGACACATTAGCCAGGACAGTTCTCTCCTTCCTTGAATCATCCGATCACAACTTTGAATCCACACTCCTCGCATCCTCCCATGGTCTTGATTTTTTTACTTTCTTGAACAACAAATTATCCAGAGTGGAGGGCATTGCAAATTATTTCTTTTATGCTGAACATTGGGTTGCCTTGATGAGCTGCCTACGACGGATTCATCAGCTGCCACTGCTTTATTTCCGATGGGTGCCGGGTCATTTTCCGATACCACACCAGGAACTGCTCGAAAACCTCTTAGGCGACTCATCTCGCATATCTAATTCTTTCATCGGGCCTTTTTTAGATTCCTACAAGCAGAGCTGGGACTATGTGAAAATCGAGCACCGCAAGAAGGAACTGGTCAGAGTCTTGACACACCACATCGATAGCACAGTCCCAATGCCAGTTCGGGCACGTTCTCATCCAAACTCACCGACTAAAGGCTGGCAGCATTTGTCCTTGCCCTCGTCTGCTATCATCGAGTCACAACAATATCTTGACTTCCTGACTTTTGTCAACGAGAAGCTCGAGAAGGAACCTTACTTGCTTTGGTATTGTGATGCAGGCACCATCGAAGACTGGGTGGACGCTCTAGAACGCATCCGAGTTTACTGTCGGCTACCATCCGGTTATTTCAAACCCATTCCCAAGGTTGACGACTTAACTGGAGAGACCGTAGGTTGGTATATGCCGAGGAGGAGTAAAAGAGAGGGACATCGGAATCGAGAAGCTTACGAACTTAGGCGCGTGAAAAAGAAAGAAACGCTTCGACTGGTGAAAGACCGGGAATTGGGCGGCGGTTACAGAGACGAAAATGAACCCAGCGGAAGTTGGAATCCATCAGCCGAATGATAAAGATGAAGATATTAACTTGGGGATTTCGGAAACGGGAAATAGAGAGGGAGAGTATCCTGATCGATGGGGAAGGAAATGTCGGGGGATCAGGTTTGATTTGAAAGAACGTTCAATTTTCTGGTCTAGAGGTCATTGGACAATGGACAGTACTAAGGATATCTTTTTTTTTATGATGTTCAATCATTCGCAAATGCATTACTGGAGGCATGAACGAAACTGAACAGTATAGCACGATTTGCCAGAGTTCGGGGGTACGTGCCCTAAACGCGAGCTGCCCATATTGACGGTCAAATGTATGAATCGACTATGGGCAGGACGATCTATAGGCAGATGCATGGCTTTTCGTTGTCGAAAGACCTGTATGAATTGATCAGTCACATCGTCCTACGAAATGAAATAACCCGAATCACCGTGTTCATTGAAGGGCTCGCTAATAGCTGAGTCACAGCTCAAGAAACGAAGGTAATCACTTTCTTCTTGTGGAACCGAATCTCTCGAGTGCGGAGGAGCCTTGCAATGGCCCGAAAGAACTTGAAGTGAAGTGGTGACACTTTGCGCCAACCACGAGTTGTCAGGGATTTGTGCAAAATAGATTCAGATTTTTTCCGTTCTTCTGTTCCGAATAGCTGCTCAGAGTAGATTATACGGGTCAGCCGGCGGAATGAATGGTAGAAACGATTGCGACTGCTGACCTCGGAGTCGCTAGTGGGAAAATAGCATGCCAGAAGGGGAGGTTGTCAAATCTTCGTAGTTGCAAGAGCGTCGTTGTGTGCTGGAGGAACGTACAGTTCAAAAGGGGGAAAGGTTACAGTTGGCAAAAGTAAAATACTTCAGTAGTCAATTGACCTGCCAGTATTTGACTTGAATGTTGGTTCTCGACTTCATCCGGGCCCCCTCCTCCATTCACTACGCACAGGCTCCCCTCACAAAATAACTATGATAATCCCTTCAGTAGAAGACTGGAATTGTTGAGCTGGACAATTTATTGCCTCCGGAGACCGATTTAATGGCGGTTCGACTTTCGAGGAAGAGTATTATCCATCCGAATTGATCGACGTGATCTCATCCTCCATTTTCATCTCCGATTCGAGTCATTGGTAGAAAGGGTGAGCTTCGTAAAGGTTGCGAGGACAGCAGTCGTTCGGTAGTGGGGGCGAAGAGGAAGAAGAAGGCGAGATTGTAACGGGCGGGCCGCGGCCCACGGGCACGTGCAACTTTTTTTTTTCGCTCTTCGTTCTGGACCACCGCCCATCCTGTCATAAAAAATGGATAGCAACCATTCACACTCAAGCTCAAAGTCATCATAAACAAAAAGGACTGAGGATTATTGGCTAAAATCTTTGCAAAATGCAGAACAAAGGCAAAATGCGATGACTCGTCGAAGGTGAGTATATTGAACCTCTCCATCCGATTGCTCTCTTACCGATGTCCCTCATTAGGGTAGAATAATGACAATCGCACATTTATAAATCATATATCTGGTCCAAGATACCGAAGTTTTTACGGGAGTTGGTAGAGCTTCATCGCTTCCTTGTTTCTCAAGCACAGAACAGCTCGTGTTTCGCTTTAGGATGCTCTGTGAATCGTTTGAAAACCTCATTCATTTTAGGGCATATGGCGGGATCCAAGTGTCCTAACATACTCTGGCATTGTCATTTTCTCTAAACTGACCCTACCCGCCTTTTAGCCCATGATTAAGCTTCGACAAGTGGAGGAATGTCGGCAAGGTTGATGTAGCATACGCGTAACTTCAGTTCATGATTACCACCAGGAGAGCCGTTCGAAAGTACGCCAGCCTTATATTCCTTTTCATTGTCTCGTGTCTCAACCAATTCCTCCGTAAAAGCTTTATGATCTCCAACCTGCGCTGGGCTTCCCTTTTGCCTGATATGACTTTGAAGAATGTGTAGCACTGTCCCTGAAGGATACACAAACAGATGTCACTGGCATAACTGATACGAATTCTAGGTTCAGTTTGGGGCAGAAGATGGGCTTGGGAATACGAAGCCGGGGACTGGTAGCTCGAAACCAACTATCGCGCTTGTTTCCTTGTCGTCTTCTGACCCTTGTTATCATAATGTCATATTCTTCAATGATCAGGATCAATTCGATGCCTACACGTCGTGCTGTGGGATCTTCGGATTCCTGGATCGCTTCCCTTGATTGTACCTTTGAACGCACACAACTCGACATGTCCTGTGGTCATGACCCGTCTTTGATTTCCCTTTTATTGTCAGCCTTGGATGAGGAGGAACGCACTTATCACGATGACAAGGTTTCAGACGAGAATCGGGATACAGTCCTGCTCCACTTGCGGTCCTTGCATGGTCATCCAAAACGATTCATGCGCGGAGCAAGCGACCAGATGTCATGTTGCGCAGAACAACCCTTTTGGGTAAGTTTCAGTTTTTTGTCCGTCTAGATCGCAATACCGCTGAATGGTTACGGCTTTCGTGTAGAGTTGGCCTCAAGAGGCTGTTGAGATAGTCGGTTCCGATCAAGTGACAGAGTATCGTATGACTTAGGTATGTTGTTTAATCTATATTACATCAATCTGATGATATCTTTTCCGTCCTTGTAATTATACAGGGATGACCATGACGGATAAGATGGCCTCTCGGTATGATGGATGGGATCGTTGTAACATGCCGCCTGAGTGATCGAACTTATAATTTCCGATGTCATACATGCGTTTATAGGGCTCGTGCTTTGATATAAAATCGGGACTACTGTAAACAATCGTTTGGATTTTCGATTCTAATATAGGAGAAAGTATAACAGTCGTCAGTCAGGGAGTGAACTAGAAAGGTCGCGTCCATACTACTTTATTGGACCCAACAACCTGAACTACCGACCAAACAAACAAACCTTATTCTCCCCCTTGGAAAAAGCGCCACGTCCGTATACGTTGTCCCACCTCATCCGTTCTCCATCACTCCAATTTTCCGTAATCCAACCTACCAGCTTGCTACCAGGCCTTCCGATCGTCACCCAAATTGAGGATCCATGCGTAGTTCACCCCGAACCCCGATGTGATTAGGGTTACTATGGTCATTTACAAGCATTCTTCTCGTTTTAATTTCTCACCTGCTACTTCTAGATGTCAATACACAAGCCGGCAGTGGTAGCGGCGTGATGCTGATCATCTTAGTGCGTTCTGGTGCGGTGGCTCGGTCAAACATGTACAACAACAAACTTGAAGCGCCATCAGCGTGGATTACTGTTTAAATTGCTAATAATAATAACTCCATTACCGAGTACTGCTCGGGCGCAGTGGCTTGCCATATATGTACGGAGTTGTTTGCCGTTGGAATCGGGAGAGGTCGGCCAAAACACATCGCAAGGGTGGTTTCATCAAGTTATAAAACACCACTATATAGTACATCCACAAAACAGTTGCTCGGTACTACTAGGACTACATAGATCAGGAAAACAAGAGAACAAGACAACAGTGGGCTAGGTTACGCATGGTATACGTAGACAAGGAAGAATTACCCAATCAGGCCGCCCAACGATGACTGTACCTTGCACGCCCTTCTCTAGTCTACTCTTCGTGCTTTCCCAAGCTAAAAGCTCCCTCGTAGGCGGGAGAACTTTCATCTGCATCAGTCACCCTCCAGTTCCCGACAAAATTCTTTCCACCACCAACCAACGTACCGTAGAAGAGGATCCTGCCTTTTTGCGAACTCTCGGTTTGCGTGTCTTCCTGAGAGAGTAAGAGAAGAACCGTGAGATAGAAATTCACTAGAGCAAACGAAAAGAAAAGCGAACACCTACAACAGGAACTCTCATTATAGCAACACATCCATCCCACTTTCGAATCCTCCCATAGAACCGATAGTGTTGCCACGCCTCACCATGCCTCGGATCCGTCTCCCCAGTGATGATGATATCACCATCATGTTCATCCCCTTCCCAACCGTCGTCTACGTTCTCAGCTCCACGGCGTAGGGTCTCATAGAACGCCCTCCGAGCACCGCTAAACGACAGCTCAACTTTTCCATTGCCCTTGTCTTCATTATACTCCATGCTATCGGGGAGCCACGCATTCAACATCGAGCCTCCTGGAACCGGGGCTGACCGGTGTGTGGTCGTTGAGATACGGCGGTGTTCTCGCAATCTCATATACACGGGTAATGAAGCGAGAAAGCCGAACGTGTTTTCGCTGAAGTTGTCCGGTAGTCTAGGGGACCGGCCAGGTTGGAACAGGGAGGCGTGGATGAGGGATTCGAATTGCGGTTGCGAGGGTATCTGGTAGAACGGAGCGTAAGAGAAGTAAAAGCGAAAAGGTGAAGAATCGAGGGACAAAGGACACTCACGAAGATCTTCCCAACCCATAAACCGGTCATCTCTCCTGGCGTATAGACTTGGGCTTTCCCAAGTGGCGATGGTATCTCTCTGACATCCATCCCTCCTTCCGAATGTAGATTCTCCTGCGCATGGTCCACGTCGATATCCACATCGCCATGGCTATCCACACATGTATCATCCGACCACTCGCCATCATCGTCAGCATCGTCAAAAAGGAACGAAGAACCATCTTCAAAACAGTTCAAGCACTTTCTTAACCTCCACCAATCCTTATCCCATCTTCGACTCGCACACCCCGACTCGTCGACCTGGATAATATGCTTGACGTGGCGGGCCGAATAGCCAATGTCAGATATTGAGATGTGTGGGGAGTATATCACGTTAGGAAGCGAAGTCAACGCTGTTCCGCCTCCACGGCCCTTTGCCCCTAATCTTCCACAGGAATTCTGTCCAGTACCTGAACCTGAACCTGGAGCCACCCGATGCAGAGCGCCACCACCCAAAAGACTCTCATTCAGCTCTTCAAAGTCTTCTTGTGTAGGTTGGGCGGGCCGCCATCCGCCTCCCTGAACCGGCGTACGCAGATTATACTCGGTTCTGGTCCTCGCAAACTCGGGCATCAAGGGGATCCTCCATAACTCACGACGCGCTGCGTAGAGGAGTTTGGCAGCGTCGGTGATGAGAGGGATGGTTAGTGGTACTCGACGGTTGTAGAATACGTGTTTCCATACACGTTGGTCGGGGGAGAGGTAGAGTGGGTAGGGTTCGTGAGCGGCGGGGATTGATGTCGTTCGACAGTGGACATTACCAGGCGGTAGGTGGAAGTGGTTCGGAGGGGCGAATGATGATGAATAGCGGAATGGGATCGTGACGAAGGGAAGGATGATTCGGACTAGGGACTCCCGGTCATGGTCAGATTCTGAGAATAGGCGTTCTGAATAGTAATGAGGAAATGATAGTAAAAAAGGGACAGGAGAGGAAGGAAAAGAAATCCTCACCTTTAGTAGTGAGATACCACAGTACATGCAGCGCACAGCTATTCACAGCATTGTCTCGAGGCCAACCTTCAATTGCACCGTCGTAGAGCTTTCTGCGAACAAAAAACTCAACCCATTCATAAACGCCAACTCCATCCATCTGGACGCGATTGCAGCCGTCGTCCTGGAGGCACATCACCCATAAAACCCACATGATCTCTTCAACGCTCTGTGATTCATCGAATTCAACGTGGGAGGGGTCAGAAATGGGATCTGCAATCGCTTGTTCCTCGTTGCCATCGTCACTACGACTGCCGTTCTCCAAACCACGGGCAGGCGACGAAGACAATGCAGAGCGCAAGGACCCAACCCTCGTCCGGATATCCTTCAATGTTCGAACGTTTAGCTGGAGCTGAAAACGATAATCTTCATTGTCTATCGGCCTCCTCTTCCGTCCATAACTACCAGCACCTTCTCTCCTTTCCACCGAACTCCAGCTGAACTTGAACTGGAAGATTCTTCTCCAAATCGCCTGGTCTTCCCTCAAGGCATCGTAGACCCTCTTGCAGGTCAATAAAAGGGGTAAGAGAGAAACGGGAAGGCCGACGAGAGTGTCACAAGCGACATAAAAGGCGATCTCATTGAGCAGTTCGTTGGGCAAGGTCGTTAGGTGGGGACGATGACGACGACGACGGTGACAGCACAGTAAATCCATAATAAGAAGGAAGAAAAGAGGAGTGAAGCCTTGAAGACATAGCGATATAAATGAAATCAAGAGCGCAGCTCGATTTTGGGCGAGGTTACGTGAAAAAAGTAAGAAAGAAGGAGCCCATGACAAATTCCCTTTTTCAGACCTGACGGGGATCAAAATTTTCTCCATCAAAACAGCGGGAAAGTGTGCCTGTTTTGGAGATTTCGACAAACGCCGATCAAAATTATGTGTGTGAAATCAATCGGACGAAATCTCCGTTTCCCCTGGTTTCCGATGCACTCCCATGTTGTAATACTCGTTTCATTGGTGGCACACCCTGTACGGGATTAATACTTAGTTTTGACCATCTCGTTTCTTGTCCAGTCTTATGCTTGCGTTCATTGCCTTGAAGGACCTCTGATCGATTACCTAGCCTATCCCCGCTCAACCTACAGTAAGCAAGTAATAAGATCAGTAATCAAAATTTCCGAACGCTCTAGGTGCTGCCAGTGAATAGGTTCCAGTCTGACAAGCTCACAGTAAGCATGTAAACCAAGAGTCGACGTCAGAACTAAGCCGCCTCCGTGCTTCATTCCAACAGCTCCACGAACATATCAAAATCGAGGGTTCTGAGTTCGTAAGTGCACAGCAGAACGGGTATCGTAAATAACTATGGCGGAAACGGTGTGAATTTCTGCAATCAGTCAACAAACATTCCACATTAAGTTGATGTCTCCGCGGCCTTCTTTTCTTATGATCATAAGCGGAGTGGGAGTGATGTGATGAAGGTGTGGAAAAAAAGAAAGCTTGAACAACCATCGGCGGGTCCAGGACACAAGTCTAGAAGAAACAGACTCTCGACTCGGAGAATCAATTAACTACAGAAATAAACATCTTCCCGCTCGGCGGGGACTTGTTCCCATCAAAGGACGAGTCACAAAATTCGAGGAAGCCTAGACCCCGCGTGCATTCAGTAGTTCTTGGAAGTCTGGAACAAGCCCAGGAATGCTGAAGTAATAGTCCCGTCGCTCGGTACGGACATGTATTATCTTTGCCAGGGAATGGTAAAAAAGGCATCCAAGCTCCAAGGGAGTCGTTTCATCCACCTAAAACACGTCCGAGCCAACCAAATAATTAAGAAAATATCATGATATAGCTATACAGTAATTCTTAAAAGATAGATTTGGACTCACCATGACAGGTGGATGGAAATGTTGACCAAGGTAAATTTATTTTTTATTTTTTTTGAGTGGGCACTAACTTGGTATTAACGGTATTAGTAGACACACACTTCAAGTTGAAGTTTGGACTGTTGAACATGAACATTAAGGGCCCCGGTTCAGAGTTTGAGACCTTGTTCTATCTTGAATATCAAAATTAAATTATCTTATTTAAATAACAACTCCGAGTTATTCAGGGCCATTTCTGAATACTTCATGTTTTTGCTTCTTCATCATATTTATCATATATGAATGTTTACCCAATGGCCTGATGTTCTTGGAACCTTCAATTCCGTTCTGTCCGCAACTTCAAACCTGTTGCTTGCTGTTGGAAAATGCATGGATGGTGGAATAATACTATAGATATTCTTGGAAGAAACTCCAAAACCTCACTGACCACCACCATACCATCACACAGTGTGGTGTGTTGATCGAGCGAAATAAGCGGACTTCAGGGAGCTTAACCCAGGGATTTGAATGTCAAAGTGAAGAAATTCAACCAAGCACAGATATTTGAATTTAATTTTACGAATTGTTTCCCCCTAACTCCTAAACTTGTTGGACATTGTTACTTGCAATGTCTAGATTGAAGGAAGGTCTGTCACGATTTATGATCCTTCAGAAATATTCAGGCTGGGCTGGGGATGTCATACAACTGTCAAACAGTCAAACAATAAAAGGCCAATAAATGTAACACACTCGCACTGCAACCGACCCCAGATTTCGGTCCATCTGCTCTGAGCAGCGGCGTAACCTCGACCGTCTGAAAGAAAGGTTCTCTCAACGAAGTATAAACTAGCCGAGACTCGGTGAAGCTCGTTTTTTGACAGTGACACTGGAAGAAGTGGGAGTAGTCAAGCTGACCCGTCAAAAGGATATTGAAACGGTCGTTGACTAACGGAGCGCGACAAGGAGTGTTCAGAGGGAAGTTACGATTTCGGTACTATAGGATCGGCATTGTACCATTTAAGGTGACTGAAAAAAAGGCGAAATCGCTTCTCGTTTGAAGGTTGCCGCAAGGACACCGCCGAGCTCAACCCAAATTCGCAGTCACTTGGAGTGATAGATTAATTAGTAGAAGCGTCAAAGGAAAGCACAACCCAATCCCAAGAGATAAGCATCCAGTTCGTTGATGTTGTGTACATTGGTCTCAAAAACGCCGAACGATTATCGGAAAGACACCGGTCTTGTCGGCGAACCACAGCGTATACCCCTAAGGTAAGAAAGGCATGAATACCCAAGCCATCGCGCCTTGATATGTTTGAATGACAAGGGTGGTTTGAGTTCGTGTTTGTCAATCGTCAGCATGATATTTGAGAACAGACTTTGATTGGTCGGTTTCCGAAGGTATCTGTACCCGCGAAAGAGCGACAGCGGACAGCACGGGGAGTTGGTTCTGTACGTACGGTGTGTAAGTGGCTTCCAGGTGTCATGTTCAACTGAGTTACGAGCGAGCGTTATCGTTTCCGCTTCATACGAATAATGGCAGAAATAACTCACGAACGTCGTAAACCATGATACGTAAAGACTCAGAATAACAGGAAACCTCGCCTTTCTTCGTTTCTTTCACGACACGACTGATCATCACAAGTCGAAACCAACAGATTAGTCTCAGTGGCATAGCCAAGAGTTCAATTCAATTGAGCGCTCCGCACGACGGGTTGATCTTTTTAACTCGGAGAAAAAAATAGGATTGACAGATCGACTGGATGTGTAAACTGAGTGACGCACGTTGGAAGGGAAGGGCCTGGTATTCGGTTGAGGATGGCTCGAGGGCCGATTCTTGGTATTTACTGTAGGCGAGGAACTTGAGATGTTTGCTTCCCCCCAAGTTTTATGTTGGATTCAGGAAGTTGTAGAAACTAGAAGTCGAGCTGTTTGACATCATGTTCTGGCGGCTTTCAATTGTACGTATCTAGAAATCAAGGGATATGATGTATGAGTGATCGATCTGTGAAGGAACTAATAGAATACATGACAGCCGTTCCCCTCGATCGCAATTATGCAAGTTGCGCTTCACTAGCAGCGTGAATGGAGGTCCGGGTAGCAAATGTCGAGCCATGGATGCAGGCATTCCTCAGGGGTGGGACTAAGTGTCATGATAACAATCACGCTTCAGCGTGCTGTCATAGAACGTACGCGGAATCGTATGAATAATGACACTCCAAAAAGGCGGCGTAGTTTCATCCGATTGCTTGGTCTGAGCTAAAACCTCCACCACGTACCTCCATATCGCATCACTGCTGTTTCATCCATCCTAGTCGGTTCATCAACTCTCGCTTCCTTTGAAGTCCACGCGTCGCTACCTTTCCCAGGACGGAGGGCGACCTGAAGTTCGTTCGTGGTGAGTCGACTGAAATAAGCCCAGACGGGGTTTCAGAGGAGTCAAAGTGTGAGTTACTCATCTAGGAGTGACACGACAAGATGAGCGGCGAAAACATCAGAGGCTAAAGGTGCACGATCTATGTCATTACAGAAATGAATTGTTTTTGGCAACATTCGCGATCAAGATAGGGCGTCCATCGGTCTCAAAGTCTTCGCCAATAGGATAAGATAAAAGCCGAACGTGAGGTATGCTCGTCGGATTTCTTTCGTTTTTGGCCGAGTGATCCATGTGGTATCTGAAAAGCGGATTCACCAGATTACGTTTAGCACCGTTTAATTAACGAAATACTAGATGAGACGCACAAAGAACGACGCGAAATCAACCTCTGCGCTGCCTCCTTAACATCGAGAGTATCGTGCTTTTTCTTCTAGATTGCGGACGAGATTGACAGGGACAAGACCTCTGAGAGATCATTCATTTTCTGTTGCGTGACCTGTACTAGACGTGATAAACGTTCCACCTTCAATTGAACAATAAAGCTTAATGGCCAGCATGGCCATCGGAATTGGTTGAGTAGTGGCTCGACGGCGATGGACGTGGTACGAGAAAAACTTGCAGTCATGTGCAGCGCCGTCACGCGGCCAGGTACAAATTCGGTTGCGGCGTTGCGGGGAAGGCCTCGCCATCTCCAACTACGACAGTCACAGTGGACTAATTTTATAACTTGAAAGTAGACAGAAATTATTTTGGGTTTTGCAGGTGTTTCTGTGTTCTTGCCGGTCATGGTCAGCAAAATTTTGTTCAATGGTCGATATCGGGACAAGCGAGAGATAAGATCTTAAGAGGTGCGTACCACTAAAAAAAACTTAAAAAAAAAAAAGGGGTGAGCAGAGCACGTGCTGTTTTAATCTCCGCTCAAGTCCGCCAACTTACTGCATGATCAAGCACCGCTTTCTTTACACCCGCTACTAGCAAGCATCAAGTTCCACTCCACGGTCCATCTATCCATCTTGATAGGACACTCACGAAAAACCCGCAATCCCTGGGTTTGGTATGATTCCGGCTCAATGTTGGACTCTGAGCAACCGGGTACGGGATTTTACCTTCACACGACTGAAGGTGATCAAACAATCTGCCAACTTATAAAAGATAGAAGATTATAGAAACCGGCCAGATGATGCACTAGACCTCTCTCCCACTCTCTATCATGTCTCCAGGGAGCCTCAATGATCCCGGTTTCGTTGTCGACCAGTTTGAGCATAGTGTGAGGCATGGGTATCTTGAAGGTACGTTTTCAACTGATCTGGGGCTGTGGGAAGATGTAACTCAATGATGGTACATCCGAAATTCATCCTCAGTCGCTTCACTAACAATCCTCATATGGGATTATGTGTTAACTCTACCCAGAGAGGTGAGCGTCTTTTCGAATGATGATTGTGGAACGAATACTGACTAGGTTCAGATTGACTTAGTATGGGTGGGTCACATTGCTTCGGACCTCCGTTCAACCTCGTAAAAATTTCTCTTCAACTAGCGACAGCTGAAGGGGTGGACAACCGTACTCTTTGCCATGGTAATTCGCTACGGGAGTCTGATGGGAAGAATATTGGCTAATTCACCCGCTCCGTACAGAACCGTTACTTCATTTTTGTGGGCCAAGTTGTGAATACCGTCGGTGAGCTCACGCCGGTTTTCAGTTTGCGAACAAGAGCTAAACTCTCCTACTAAATAGCTTATGTTAGTCCAAACGCAAATTATACCGTAAGTTGCCTTCAAGTTCCCTTGATTTTCAATGGGCTGATGAGATTTTATCACACGCGCACATGCAGTTGTGAGAGGGAGCGCCTTCACCCGTCGTCGTGATCTCATCTTCACCCGGCTAACGATCTTTTTAGCTGTAAGTGGAGTTGATTATTTCTCAGTGCAGCTTTTCTTAGACCTCTGATCCCATCTGAATACTAGGTAAATTGTCTATCGCGTATTGGATCAACTCCGTAACCTGTGTGTCCCGATCACTCCTAACTGAACTCCTTGTTAAAACATCGCCCCTCGTAGGCATCTTCCAAATAATTCTCACAGACAGCATTGTCTGGTATTGTGTCTCTGCTCTGTACCTGAACTCGAAAAGGGTCCGTTGGCCGCTGCTCGTGTTATTGGTCGTTTCAATACTCTCGGGGACTGTCGTTACGGTTGTTGTAGGCAACCGTATAGAAGGTACGTCTACCCCATCAGCGTTATAGCTTTGAGGCTAAAATACTCCTGTAGATACCGGTGATCCTGCGCCTGGATTGACAAGGTGTACCGTTCTGTCTCAGTTCCATGATTTGTGGCTCTTCTGGTTAGTGTTTGTTCCTAACGTGTTAATGCCAATGATCCTGAATCGCTTGCCAGGCTCCCGATACTTGTTTACGAAGCCACCACTCTTGTTCTTGTCGCTTGGCAGTTCTACGGAAACGTCCGAGATACGAGGAAACAAGCAATGACCGAGTCCCCGCTTGTACGGCTTGTTACCAGACAGACGATGTTGTATCTGCTAGTGTACGTGGTTTTCCTTCCCGACGGCGCTCTTGGTGCGGAATGAGTGGCTGATATTTTACCTCACAGTGTATTCATCATGTTTATTGCAAACGCGGTAGTAAATAATCACCAGGACGTGAGTTTCAATCTTCCCCTCCAGGTGTTTATATTCACGACGCGTACCCTCTACCCCTAGCCCTCATTAGCTATTATCTTAACCCCAGCAACAACAGTCGTGCTCTCCATCCTGGGAAATCGTATGATGTTCAGTCTGCGACAGGAACTCAGGGTAAACGTTGGAGGCAGAACCGACGCCCACACGACAATTAACCTCGGAACTTGGCATGCAGCTCGTCCACAGGAGAGTACGATCATGGCCATGACTACCATTGCCACTCGGGCATGATTTACCTAGAGGTTGTTGTGGATGTTGCATCGAGGAATGAATCGTTTTTCGCTTACCTTGCTCCCGATGTTCGTTGATCGTTGAGGTGCCAGGAAGGCCGCAGTGTACCGGACAATCACCAGTTCTGTTTCTGTTTTCATCTAATAAACGCTGGATGGTCGCTGTCGACGCCAGATATGCCCTGAAGGTTCGAAAGTAGTATTATTATTATTAGGAATTTAAATCCTTCTACCCGAATGTTCGATGTACGTTGCACAACGCGCCTACTTTATTATCGTATGTAACTGTTAGTGTGTAAGTCACTTTATCAATCTTCTAAGATTTGACGGGAAACGACGTTGACAGCGATAACGGCTGAGGCACAAAAATCTTATCAGTAGATAAGATAGCAACTGAGTAAGCAATGCTTTGACCACCGCGTCGCTCATTCTTTCTCTTCATCGCACGCTCACCTCACCGCCTTCTCCAGCCTTTTTTCTCGTTTCACTCTCACAAAAGTATCCAAAGGCGCTCACAGACACGGATTGTGTTCTAAAGGGAGTTTGTCCTCGGTTTTTTCTCGGGCCTGTCAGCATTTTTCGCACCAGAGCCTACATGACGAAGAAGAACAATGTGAATTGTATTATGTACACTCACACGCCTAATCACGTCAACCCATCGCCTCGCCGTTGAGACCCTTCGTTGGGGTGCTAAAAGAGTCCCAAAAGAACAGAGGGTGTGCCGACTCTGCAAATCACATGTAGAAGACGAAATCCATGCGATGTTCAAGTGTTTGGCAACACCAACAATCACAGGTAGAAGGAACATGTTCTTCGGTATCGTGGTGGGAATAAAACCATCAATTTTCAACGCACTATACAACAATGACTATATTGCGGTGATCAATGAATGCTTGGATCATCCAAAACTACGCTCAATATTGGCAAGTCTGGCTTACCATGTGCTGGCGACATTTGAAGAGAAGACGTTATCTTCGAGCAATGGATACAACACAAGGGTGCCACACATCTTACAACACGATATGGAGGATACGTTTTACATCCCCGATGAGGATGATCGGGACGAGATTCTATATAGTTCATAGACACAAATGACCGTATGCTTCAGAAAGCAGACAGAAACACTATGGGTGACTACAAATGAGGTTTATTTAGTAACGAAGTGCCAGCGCTAGTTCGACTTGCTTGCTTTTGGTTTCGGACGTGTTTCGGGTGAGTTGCCATGAGGTTTTTGTTAGTGTTCGCCCCGTGATACCGACCAACGTATGTGTTAAATGGGCTGACTGCGGCGTATACACGGGGCATACCCTAATGGTTTCCGGAACGGCCACACCCGATATACGCCGACGTACATAATGTTAGGCACACCGTACATGTACGTCGGGTCCTTCGGCATCCTACGGGGTCCAATGAAGGATTTAATTTCCTAATAATAATAATAATAATAATACTGGTGTGGGTGGATGTTGGCTAGGCGTGAGAGAAAATATTGGTTATTCAGAAACTTCAATACCTCCGTTCCCCCTCATGTCCAACCACCATGTCACCGTATGGTAAAACATGGTTTCCTTACCCGTTTGCTGCCTCGCGATATACCTCCTCATCGTTCGCATTCTTCGATACCGGCGTGTCAATAGGACTTCACGAAAATATGCTGACCTCAACCTCGACGCGATAACCCCTCAAAAAGTTCAGGAAATCGTATATGATTCGTTATTCTACGACATGGTATTGGGAACACAAGTCACATTGTTCAAGATTTATGGAGTGGTGAGAAACAGTGACTCTGGTATACTCTGAACGCGTACTGACGGTTCATTGTCAAGCCGACTATTGCAACGTTGTTACTGAAAAGCGGGGAAATGACAGACGAGGTCCAATTGAATAAACGTCTCGCAGATGTAGGTGTCAAGCTCCCAGTGTTCCAAGTAGTCTGCCTGGTCGATCTCGCATTCCCTAGACTGCCACGTTAATTGCTACCTTCATCTCGAATCCCTCACCCCCGTGCTCAAGCACTGACGACCGTTCTGATCCACGAGCGGCGATTGCTCTCGCTCGTATCAACTATATCCACGAAAAATACCCAATCGTACGTCTTGTCGTGATATGTTGGTATACTCTGTCGCTACAAAATCTATCCTTTAGAGAAACGAAGACCTACTATATAATCTGGCATTGTTCATGTTGGAACCCGTGGTGCGTATTTCAGAGAGCCATCGCCGCTTTTCTTCTCCAACAGTTACATTTTAGAGATGGACAGCCCGTTTCAACTGGCGGCCTCATACCTCACTCGAAAAAAAGGTAAATGGTCTTTATTCCATAACCTTCATCACCCTAACGCATTTCTTCCGTAGGCCATATTCATTTTGTGGACCGACGCAGGCCGGCGAATGGGTATCGAAAACATTTGGTCTTCCTATGAAGAGATGGAGAACTGGGCTCACGTTCGTTTTCGTTTCCTTGTTATCCCCTTTTATTTCTTAAACTAACAGAGCATATAGACATACGAGGAAGAGAACATGATTCCCTCCGAATCCGCGTACAACCTATCGCGCATCACTATCAATCATATGCTGAACAGGGTCCCGTCATTCCCTGGATTGAAAAGTCTGGCGTATAATGTCTTTCTTACTCTATTGGACGAGAGAACACGTTATGCCATGGGGTGCGAAAAGTCAAAACAATCCTATGATCCCCGCTCTTACACTTTACTTTACCCCAGACTTCCGGCGCCAAACCGTGCAATTTCTTCAACCATATACGCTCTATTCCATATCCGAGCATGGATTGTTCACTATCTTTGTCTACCTCGATTCAAGCCCGCGCTTTGGGTCCAAATGAACATGAACCCCATCTGCCCCAGTGCTGATGAAATCCCGCGAATGCACGCGGTCTAGTACGGCTTCTCAACTTCTCTCCGTTCCATATTCCAATGACTGACACGCTCAAAACTCTAGTCCGCGTCGGTCCGGGCCGTATTACTTCCCTGAGCCAACGGGATACTTCGCAGTGAAGTTACAGCGACTTTTGCTCGCTCTTGGTCTCAAGAATCCGGACAAAATCCCAGGAAAGAGGTGGAGAAGCGAAGGTTATCGATTGGAAGAGCTGGGACCTGTACGTTGGGAGAACGGTGAGCTTTCCCTCTTTCGACGTTAGCGGATATTCTCTAAATTTTCGTGGATTCTTTCAAGAGGGACATGAGGAAGTCATGGCCGCTGCTGCTCAAATGCAGGTAAAGTTGTCCTCTACGAATTACGATATGGGCCCAGTGGATTGATATATTCAAAGGGATGTCCTATCAGTGGACCGTGGTCACTAGATGCACGAAAAGGAAGAGAGAAAAAGGAGTAGACCATATCTATCCTCATGCATTTTTGCCACACCTTCCGTATAGAAAATGTCGGGCAATGGAGTAGACCTTCATTCGTTTGAAAACCGAGTTCACCGACTATCGACACCCTCTCCCGATCCTCTAATGTGGACATTTCGTTACCGGACCTTCACTGTACATAGTGGGCTGCTCAACGGAATCCATCTCTCTGTGTATATTAGGCGTGTGCTCGAGAACGTGCGGTTCGTGTTTAGGTGAACACGGTAACTGGCGAAGGTGGAGTACCGTTTCCGGATAGTTGACGATAATTCCCTATTATATAAATTAATTCCTACGATCTCGACATTCCTTAAAATCGATTTAGTTATGTACACTCCTTCTAAAGAGAGGCTCCATATCTCATTTATTCCTAGCCACAGCTATCCGAAGTCGTCCCATTTGTATATGAGCGTGCGCTCTACGTGGATACGGAGACCGCACAAAACCAGAGACGTTACTAGGAGCAAACATGTTCCTTCGAGTCAAACTAGTGCGTACGGATACAGAAACATGAGATATTAGGTGTCAACTCCGACATACAAAGGGCGTTGGCCTCACCTTTTGATCCCACAGAGGTACAAGCCAGTGGTTTGTAAGAAATAGAGTAAATAGCGAGCGAATTGAGCCATGAGCATGCGTAGACGACTATTGAAGGATCGTACGCACCGTTTCGTTTGACCTGCTGTTTGAGGACCACGAGGTCATCTAAGCACCTCGAATGAAGGGTTGATAACGAGCCGTAGTGCCCAGAAAAGACGGCAGCGCCGACGCCCAAAAAGGTTTCTCTAGAATAGAGGTGCCTTCAAACGTAGTGAAAGAGGACCTCAAATCGACGAGGAAAGGAGAGGAGGTGGTGGGTATTAAGGACAGAAGGGCTGCTTCCGGTTTTGTTTCGGTAATCTGACGTCGCACGAGAGGTGTACTAAACGTAGGAAGGTGTCGAACCTATTTTAGTGCAGCGGCAAAGCCTAGATGGAAATGATACACTGAGCGAAGCGGATGACATCGAGTAGTTCGAGTGGCCAACTAGGAGCGTTTCCAAATCCCTTTAGGTTCATCGGTAGCTGGACAGATGAGGAATTGAGGAAAAGGGCAGTATTACTTACTTTTCTCTGTCTCCTGGCCTTTCTTTCATGTACCCTTGCTCTCAACGACAACGCTCGATCTCATCCTCATCCGACCGTGCCATAAAAATCTTCCCTTTCCTACGAACATTTCGTGTATGGCCAGTGGAATGCCTTCCGGTTCAAGAAGAATCTTTCATTGAAGGCTAAAAGCACGTCGATATAACAGAGAAAAAAGAAGCGAGAAAAACACGAACGGTAACCTAACAATGGTTAGAAACAGTGCTTCAGAATGCACCATGTTCGTGATAGCTCTCGCTGTATCCCGTGAAATGAGACGGTACTTGTAAGATTGTCGAGTGGAAACAGCACTGAAAACAGTACAGCGACGTACCGATTTTACTAGCTCCAAACTATCCCAGTGGAGCTCTAAGACTCCAAAGTCCACAGATTCCTTCTTAACAAAATAGTTGAAATCAGAAAACGGGCTAGCAAGAAGACGATGAACGCGTGCTCGAGGATCGTGGTGGTACGAAGGTGAAGGCGGGGCGCTCGCCGGTTCGGCGGTCTCATCGGGCTATTAGCTTCCAAATCTGGAAGCACAGCTTAGAATTGACAGTTACCGAGGTTGCTAGACCTGTTACCAGTCCGTGTATGACAGGACTGTGACAGGACTAGTCTTAGGCATTGACTCAGTTTGAGAGCACGGATGGCAGTCAATTGGCAGCCAACGGGCGGCAGAGTCTGACGGAGATAGGAAGGAGAAGCGAGATAAGACATCTCCCGAACATCTCTGGGTACGATGGGAAAAAGACCCATTTTTACGACAAGTTTTGATACATGGATGATGATCACGGAGTCGGTAGTACTAGTGTTGATCATCATCGTCTATTTTCTTAGCCCATCACAACGGTCCCCAATTTTCCAAGTCGAGTCCAGTGTCGAGAAAATCGAAATGGTCCA
Organism: Marasmius oreades; assembly: GCF_018924745.1. NCBI lineage: Eukaryota > Fungi > Basidiomycota > Agaricomycetes > Agaricales > Marasmiaceae > Marasmius > Marasmius oreades. The sequence goes on from NC_057323.1 coordinate 5,919,547, forward strand.
ATACATAGAGACATACGAGCTCGACTGGATGGCAAAGGGTAATACATGCAGATTCAAGTATTAGCTATCCACGTTATATCGTTAATTACAATCCAATAACCGATATACGGCATCCCGAGGGTTATTCTCCAAGATATCGACCAATGATGATCAGCTGAACAGCATGTACACTTTCAAAGATGGAGCATCGCAGATAGATTAAAGCTTCGTCACCTGGCAAATGAGTGCCGCGGCCCGCGTCAAAGAGTTCAGTCCCACCAGCTTGGGTGCCCAGCTGGATGCAAACAGTGTGCGGCAAACAGCCGAATGTTTGGAAGGTTTTCATTTTCGATCATCAAGCTGCGATCGGATACTGGATCCGTGTATCTGGAGGGTGACCAGTAACAAGATCATTGGATCATTTGGGGTCTTTGGGAAAGGTTGGGCGGGATTCAGAAGATTTGGATACCGATGAGCCGGTAGTGGCTGTCTATAAAGTGTGTTAATTAGCACGGTAAGAAATTTTCAGTTCCCTGCTGATCTACCCGAATCATGTCCTCTGACTCTGGACTCGAAGAGTTTGTAGCACCTTTCATCACGGTGCAAGAAGTCGTTGTGGGCCCGATCGCCACTCTCTCGGTGAGTCATTTCGAAGAGAATCCATATTTTTCTGACAAAGTCTTCCATCTCAGTTGATGTTAGTAGTCTATGGTGAGTGCGGGCATGATATGTTACTGGTTAATTGTCACTAAAACACCAACGTGCAGGGATGTACGCAATCATCTTTGGTTTTTGCGTAAACATCCTCTTCCAGCGTAAAACATCAAAGTTGGGCTTATACCTGGCTTGTACGATCGCCCTCTTTGTCTTGGCAAATATCTACGTCTGGTCAGTGGTATGGGGAATGGTACGACAAACTATAATATACTTTCAAGCCGCGAAGACGCAAGACTATGAACCACTCGCGGAGTATCTGGTTCACGACAATAGAAAAACTGTTTGGACGTGGGTTTTTCTTACAGGTTGTTCTGTCATTTGCCATTTTGACATGTATTTTTTTCAACTAGAGCTCTTACCAACCTCTCTGGAATTTTCATGAAGTTTGTGGCGCTTACCTTGCCCATACGTTGACTCGCACTGATGCTAAATATGTCACGGTTCCTAATAGCTGTGTTGCGGATATCATGCTCGTGAGTGGCGATGTGTTCAATCAGTATCCCAAGTACCGCATCCTCTAATGTCCATCCTTGAATAGATCCACAGGTGTTACGTTCTTTGGGGCTCCAACAGGATTTTCCTATATGTTCTTGCCTTCATCGCCTTTGTGCTCAATGGTAGGAACCATTGAATCTTTTGGGTCTTTCCGAAAGTCTCATCAATATTTACAGGTCTAGGGATCGCAGTAAGTATTATGGTAGTCATAGGCCTCGGCGAACCATCGAAGCGAGATATTTTCATCGTGGCTAATACGATAGGTGGCGGTTGGTCAATTACTTCTGCGGTGTTCAATGGATTATTGTCGCTTTTGACCGGTGAGTTCTCAAATTTCCACCACTCAAGAGTCTCACAGTTCACTCATTCTCGTACTGGTAGCTGGGAGAATTTGGTGGGTTAGTCGGGAGGCACGACAACTCATGGGGACTCGAGTCAATGCACGTTACAAGACGATTTTTGCTGCCATGTACGTCCTCCCGTACTGCACCGAGTCAATGAAAACTGACACCTTATTGCTCCGCATATTTTAGCCTGGAATCAGGCATTCTATATCCTACCACCGTGATAGCGGCGATGGTAATAGTTACAGTACTCGATCCGCATAACTACGGTACTGTGCCCGTAGATCTTTCTGTTGTCTCGACACTAATGTCGGTGAGTAATGCTCAATCTGCCTTAATGATTCCAGAGTTTATAGTGTACAATATTCACAGGGCCTCGCACCTACGCTCATAATCGTGCGTGTGGCACACGGCAAGCAGGTGGAGAGTGTTCAACAAATGATGTCCATCAACTTCGCGGCAAGAGAACCTCAGTCAGGAACCAACGCGGCGACTGTTGATTTCCCTACTCATCCGGACCGGAATCCATCGAGGGATGATATAGAGGCAGTACAACTGGAAAAGTGAGCGAGGAACGGGGCAGTTGGGTCACCTGAAGAGATGGTTCGGGTGAGGAAGAGACAGACAATCGACTTGATATAACAGGGTGTCTTTTTTGAAATTTGTTATCTAGTATTTAAATTTTGCTAGCTGTGTTCTTTCAAGGGTTATGGTTCGAGAGTGTAGCCTGTCACTCGAGAAGCATCTCAATTGTGAAGACTTGCGACTTCAATTACATATGGAGGACGGCACTGTGAAATAGGCCAAAGGGTATGGTATGTACGCACTTAGTGGCCCTTGGCTGAATTTCCAACCTTCATGAGTTCCAAACTCAAATTGAGGCAGGACTGCCGATGCTCGATTGTTGTCTGGCCATCGTGGTATGGGGTGTCGCTCCATATCCACCGCTGATAGTGTATGGGGATTTGAATACAGGGTCATGTCGACCACTGCTGAGATCTAACGTCCGAAAAATAATAGGTGTATACCGAATCCTCGTTATGTATCCAAGCACCCGGCCATCGTGGTTCACAGAAGTTTTTACCAGCTCTGCTGACGGTATGTATACCGGAAGACTCGACCCATCTGTCCGAGGCCGATCCTTCGACCACAACCCAGTCTAGTCCGCAACAGCATGTGATTTTTAGTTTGGCTTCGAATTTACAGAAAAATGGGAGAACAAATTCAGATTTTTGCGCCTGTGCGTCGTCTTTGTAGTGAGAGTGCGGAAAGAGAACAAAATGTCCTGTCACATGTGACATATCACTTAGTCACGGACAGTCCAGACGCTGGTGTGCCTTTGTCCGGACTCCGGACAAATGTACATGCCACGTTTCAGTGTTTCGGCCCCTCTATGATACTACACCACAATACCGGAGCGGCCCATCCGACAGTAACCGTCGGGAATTTTGGCTTGCGTTTCTGTTTCATCTTCGAGCCAGGCTAAGGCATTTTCAATAGAACGCAAGAGTCGGAAGGAAGCGCGAGAACTACGGGTCGATCACGGTCCGGTCTTGTACCGGGTACGCGACGCGTATAAACTTTTTTCCTTCGCTTCCCTCTTCTGTACCACCACACAACGCCAACCAGTACATCCTCCATCAATAATTATTGACCATTAACGTTAATCCCGAGCTCAAACCACTTAAAAAACCCTGAATGATTGGACGAAAACCTCAAAAAACATAGGAAACAATATAATTGCAATGACTTGCCGAAGGTGTGATTCGATTGAAATTGAACGTCTCTAAGCTTGTCGTTTTTAAAGTTCACTATCCGCAGAACGACGATTTTCGTATGGATTTTAATAATGTTTCTGCCCCAACAACCTGGACTTCCCACGAGATTTCGGTACGTCTCCTTCGTTTACTTGCTTCTCATCTGCTCAGGAGCTGCCATTTTGCGATGAGTCGTTTGAATCTCTCAGAAGACTCGGGCAGGTGCGACAACCTTGGAAAGTTCAAAGTACGCACATTTTGGCTTTTTGACATCATTTTGTTACTTAGTCAGATCTTTCCACATACAGTTCACAATAACACTTCTTCAACTCCCTCGATTTCGCTCAGAAATACTGAATAACGCATACCACAGGCTGTACTCGCTGCCTCCGGTGTAGTTAGGTGGGAAAATGTGATAAGAATCAACGATTTGGGATCGTCTATGGGAGGAGAGTTGGTGTTTGGGAAGACGGAGATGGTAAGCTTGTAGTTGCTCGTGTCTTCGCTTGTTGTCTGACCCTTTGGTGCTAAACAGAATCTGCATACAAGGAAGATACTAGAATTTCTACGCCCGTCAATCACAGAATTCCCAGAATACTCGGGTACATACACACCCCTCGTTAAGAAGAACATGGGCCTTTCGTCAGCGCCCTGGGCCGTGCTTTCGGTTGCACATGACTCGAAAGCTATGGATATACTCACTGTATTTGAGCCTCGTGATTCACCATGCCACGACTGGCTCCCTTTCGCTGACGGTCGTGGAGGAGTGGTGTCCATATAATGGGAGGAGGTACCACTCGAGAGTCGGGCGATAGGTATCACCTTGCAGGTTCATTCAAACTAATCCATCTCGTTTTGCTGCAAAAACATGGGCACGTTTAGTTCTTTTTTTTTTTGATGATCTGTATCGCTCACTGAACAGGTTCCGAGTTCATATAGCTGACCTCGAAAGGCAGCTGGAAGGTACCTATTCTGACTACACGGTGGTACAAACCGGGTATGTCGCTTTCATACCTCCCCCGTGTCAATCCCGATGCATCAAATTGATATATTACCTCGCAAAGGCTTTGAAGAAGACGCAATGTGGCTTCCGAGTGCCCGCAGAGGAGACGTACTGCATAGTTTAAAGGATGATGATACTGAGGTGGAACGTATGGTCAAAGCCAGATGCCCGAAATAATGAATGAGGAGCGGTACATGGTGAGTTTAAACTCGCTTCTAGGTCTCTTGTTCTTCTGTCTCAACTGTGAAAAGCGGACAGCTACAGTGTATAAACGGTCTCAGAACAAAGATGTAACGAAATACGGCCTCAACTTTCTCAACCCTGAGTCGCCTACCCCCGCTCTCCATTCGTTCAATGTCGTAGAGCTTGAAAGACTTCGATGACATCAATTGATTTGACTGTTACAGCTATCGCATCGACCTGTCCTAACCTTGCCCCTTCCACTTTAGCGAGGCGAACCTATTCCGACTCGTGGGGGTTGGCAGTACACTCTATTCCACCACTTACCGGTGTTATAGTACGATATAGTTCTGTCGTTCGAAGTCCAAGTGTGCGTTGTTTTTCAGTTGATTCAAAATTAGGACAGTGCAAGCATAGCTCGATGGTACGGTTCCTCCCATTTTCCTGAAAACTGAGTTAATGGATGCAGATATTCATGAATACAACTTTGAAGCTGGCTATCAGAACTGTACGGTCCCTATTTCATCGGTTCCTGATTATACCTCCTTGCTACTGTTCGCTATTTCGCTTATTTAAGGTTCAAACCGGATTTTTAACGAGCATCTCGGCGGTAACGGTGTCTTCTGTGCCGGGGAACCCACCCATGGCTCGACATGAGGCTGGAACTCAGAAAGTCGGAAAGCTGGCCGGCCGTCCTTTGGCCTGTTTCACCCACGTTGCCCTCCGATCCAAACTGGACCTGGAAGTCCATGGCACTTCCGATCCTGGGCTACACCACTCTGCCGAGGGTGACCCGGTCTAGTCCGTGACACGTGTAAATATTTTTATTTTTATTTTGGCCCTTCGTTCTGTACCACGATCCGCCGACCTCATACATCCTTTATCAAGAATAGGCATCATTTGCACGCCAAGACTTATGAAACGAATTTCCAATCTGCGTGGGCTTCCATTTCAGCTCATATGCGTCTGAAAAACGGATAATGTTTACCTTGAAGAATACGAATACAAGAACAGGCGGCGCTGCTCTCGGTCATTCGAATGCTCTCCGTGGATGACGGATGAGGAGGAAAGGTTTGGTTTGATTTGCTGTGCAGGGGATGAGCTGGTGACTACGAAACTGAACATGGTGTGCTCCAACCTAGCTGTTGCCATTGTCCCCTTGTCGTCTGCTGACCACTCACATCGCCATGTCACGGTCTTCGAATTCGCATGCGGAAAAGATAATGCAATACCTACCCGATCAGGCCGTGACGCTTTGAAGCTTTGAAGACTCGGGATCATCATCACTATCTCCCTTGTGTGTACCTTCGAGCGTATACAACTCGACGTCTTCGCACGTACCACTCTATTCAAGTCCCCGGTTGTCTTTAACTGCCTTTCACGTCAGTCGTGGATATGGAGCGACACCTCATACCATGATGAACAAATGCCAATCGAGAATCGGGACACGGGTCTACGGTACTTGCATGGCCATCCACAACGATTCCTCCGCGTTTTCCCGAGAAAGCGACCGATACCATCTTAGGAAGAACATGACTTCTGGGTACTTTCAGTTTCGTTCTACTGTCTTTTTTTTTTTTTTTTTTTTTTCCTCTTGTTTATACGCCCGATGTATCTACATATGTAGCGTTTACTGTACGTTGTAATCTATCGCGTTGGTGAAACTATCTATATAACGGTCCGTCTCATATGTTGGGTCCACCTAGGGTGGATCGGTCAACGCATGTAAGCGTTGGAGCTTCGACTGGGGTCTTAGCAGGTTGGGCGGTGTTCTGTACCTATCCTCCGTTCTCCTGTCTATCCGTCTCTTGGTCGGTTGGTATCTCTGGAATCGTTCCGAATATGGAGGTCAGCCTCTTCGTTTCGTTCACGTATCGTAGGGTCTCTTGTACTCCCTTCGTTGTCGTCAAGAGGTGCCTGGCGTCGATGTCGTGTCGTCCTAGTCTCGCTCTTAGTCGGTCTCTGGCTCTAGCATGGGATGGGCATTGCATTAGGAAGTGCGCTACTGTTTCTGGGGCCTCTTTTCAGCACGGGCATGTGGGGGAGTCTTCAATGTGAAAGCGGTGGAGGTAATGGTTTAGGCAAGGTTTAGGCAAGGTTTAGGCCTATGTGGCCCGTAATGAGCTGGGTGGCATCAGCAAAATGACATAATGCTTTTCGGCTTTTTTAGGCTTTTTTGGGCGTTTTTGATGGCAGGCAAGCCACAAGCCACTTTTTCGTCACTTTTTCAACCATATATAGATAGGCGAAACCGAAAAGCTGTCATTACGGTATTCAACTCTTTTCAAATTTTATGTAATTCGATTTAATTGTATTTGAGCGTCCGCACTCGGCACTGTCTTGTCCCAAAAGGGACATAGATTGCGGCTTGTCGGCTTTCTCGTATTTTTGGTGGGGAAAAAGCCGAAAAAAGCCGGACAAGCCGGCAATGACTGTTTACTGATGTGAGGACGCTGGTGTGCTTCTTTGGGAGGTTTGCTACGAGTTTCCGGTATGCATTTGCGCTCTTCGTGGCCCCTGGGATCGTTCTACCGTCTAAATCGCACTGTCGCTGAATGGTTACGAGTTTCATGTAGTTGGCCTCAAAAGGGTGGTGAAAAGAAACCAGTTCCTGTCCAGTGAACGAGCAGCGTACGGACTAGGTATGTCGTTTTTCTTTCATATCTCGACATTCAAGCTCGTTGTTCAACTGATCTTCTCCATCATCATTATGGGGGAATGACTATGATAAGGATGATTCACGAAGGATACAGATGTAAGTATGATATACGGTTAAGATCGCAAATGTGTACCCCGGAGAACATAGAGATTTGGCGATCGGACTCTTCGCTTTATGCTACCTCGTCGTCCCATAATCGAACAATCATAATCTTCCAGATGTCCATACCTTTTATGAAGCTTGAACCCTTGATGACATGGTCTTGTGGTCCTACCTCATCATACTATACCGTGTATCCATCCTATTCAAGATTCGAGGTCAATCTAACTGGATTTTTGATATACGGTGGGAGAAATTAGTAAATGTTGTACATCCGCTACATACTATGACATGCGAGTGGACCTAGAGAACCACGGAAGGTGGTTATGATGATGATAAAAGTCGCAGGTGAAGCTTTCAGGATCCGGTTTACAGTGGAGATAAAGTTGTATACCTATTACCGACGTACTTGAGCATGAACAATAGCCATAGGTATTCAGGGCCTTTGTCGTGGGATTCAGAATTGAGAGTGTACGTCGGCCTATAGAAAGCTGGGACAGATGTGTAGGACAAATGGTACCGGTGCATGTAAGTACCTTGCATAAAGAGCACTGTCTCCTGTTGTAAAAAATGATGACGCTGGAGGTGCCGTTTCCAGCTTAGGACGTGCCGTTCCGGCGCGTATGGCACATTCTGTCACAGTACTTAACTTCTGATCTCGGGTTGGTTCGGGGATTCCATGTCCAGAAAGAAATGAGAATGCTGTAGAACTGTAAGTGCATTCGGATATCCTCGCATAGCATTCATTACTCTATAGAGCGGATCTTCCAAACTGTATCGAATGGTAATTATTTCAGGACATTCATCATTTCATCTCTCTACTAGGATACACATCCAATATACAATAATCTTGCGAATACATCTGTGAATACTGAATATACCCGAAAATAAAAATGAATTTACCAGGCGGAATTCTTGTGAGGACGACATTACTCGACTAGAAGCCGCTTCTTCCATGCACTTAATTTGAGGAGCTGGGAGGTGGTTACATGGTCGGGTATCGTACGACCTTCTCATATCTCGACCGTGTCACTTCCGTGTCAAGTTGATGCGCTGTTTATGGTCCAAAGCACGAGGATGATGGGGGCGCTCTCATTATATATCCGAGGCCGAAGTGTCCAACCGCTCATCTCGGAATACTTCGGCATTCAGGAAGGAACCATCCGGACTGGTCCGTGACCACGTGTGATTCTTTTTTTCGTACCATCACGATCCGCCCATTCTGGTATATCCTTCATCAACAATAGCCATCTATCATTCATACTCAAGCTCAAAAATTCGCTAAAGGTGAGAACTATTGGCCAAAATTTTCGCATAACGCAGGGCAAAATGCGATGACTTGCCAAAGGTGAGATCAAACTTGTCTCTACCCGATAATTCTCTTACTGTAGAAGCATGGTCGTGCATGAATAATATTTCTTGACCCAGAGTGGCGAATCCTTCTCGAGATCTTGGTACATTATCATCGCTTCTTTATTTCTCTAGCACTAAAAAGCTGGTGTTTCGTTGTAGGATAACCACCCGACGGCCGAACCCTCAGCCATCTTAGCCTACGGGGATGCCGCAGGAACTGAGTATGTATTGTCTTAAGCCCATCCATCTTCTAGGTCAAGCAGATGCTACGTTAGGTACTGTGCTTCGAGAAGTGAAAGCCTGTCAGCGAGAAAAGCGCACCATCACCTCATGGTTACCACAAGGACGGGCGAGGTACGTATTCGTGGCCTTTTTTTATTGCCTCGTGGCTTAGCCAAGTACTTGCATTAACAGCTTGATGAACGAATCTCAACCTGCGCAGCCTTGGCTTCCATTTCGCCTCATGTGCCTCTGAAAACTTGTAGCGCTTCCCCTGAAGAATACGATTATACTAACCGGCGCCGTTGCTCTCGAATATTTTCCGTGGGTGATAGATGAGGAAAAAAGGATAGGTCCGGTTTGGTATGCAAGAGATAAGCTCGGGAACACGAAACCGAATATGGTGCGCAACCAACCTGCTACTTATTTTGTCCCCGGCTCCTGACCATCTCATATCGTTATGTCTTCAACGATCAGGAACTGCATGCGGAAAAAGATAACCCAATACCTAGGCGACGTCAGGCCGTGAAGGCTCAGAACCCGGAACTTTTCCTTGATCGTATTGATCACCCTAAAGATCTCCCGTGGCTGATCGTGCCTGTACGGTCAGCCATGGATAAGGATGGCAAGGGCGTCGAAAATTGGGATTTCCTTATGGTATCCGCAATGGACCTCTACCATGATTCATGCAGGTACCGAGAAAGCTACCAGTTGCATTTTTGGGCAGTGCAACACTTTGGGGTACGTTCTAGTTTCGTTCCACCGTCTAGTTAGTACCTTGAACTAGCCGATTCGGATCAAGTGAGCGAGCATGGTGCGGACAAGGTATGTTCTTTCTCGTTCTTTCTGTTTCTCAACGTCCAAGTTCGTTATTCAACTAATAGGATGATTGTGATTCCGATATCAGAAGATGCCAGCTCGTGGCGGCCAAAGGTTCACAAAGAATAGGGATGTACGTATGATGTACGGATAAGGTGGTCACTCGGTATGCCGGATGCGAACTAGAGTTTTGGCGATCGGACTGAACAATTCCGGATGTCCATCCCTTTCACCAGGCTCGAACCGTTGATTGATGGGCGTGTTCCTTCTCCTTTACGGTTCTACTTCATCGGACTTTATCGTATATTCATCCAATTCAATATTCGAGATTATTATAATGGACTTTTGATATACGATGGGAGAAATTAGCAACTGGAGGATTCACGGACCTCAAATCTCGTCGAGCCGCGTCTATGGGAGTCGCCCCACATACCTATACTAGGATAAATCTCGGAGCAAGTTTCAAGCCGAAGCGGGTTTCACTTCTCGTTATTTAGTGCCACGCCACACGCTCCGCGTTCCTGGCCTTCGTACTGTCAGTGCATGTGCGGTGACAGTGAATCTGGCGGTGGAAATTCAAGTGTCCACTTACTCGCTCTCCATTGGCTTGCATAACCGATGAAAGAGGATCGCTTTTCCCTGCCTCTTCCAATTTCTATGACCTTTTTTTCGTAACGTTGAGCAATTCAGGCAGTGCACTCACAGTCTTGTTCCATGGACATCGGCATAGAGTCCATATCTATTTGTATTCCATCAATCCAAGGACTTTTTACCGACTCGAATCCCGATCAACTCGCGGAAATGAATACAAAGCTGTGGTCCTTAAGCCTGAGGTCGTTTCATTTTACTACCGTGTACCTATATGAACATTCTATGTGTCTGAGGGAACGTGTCTACTTAGTGCCTTCCGACCAACCTCGCTACCTCCGCGTTGATTCCCATTTCTCATCATCGCACGATTAACAACAGGAATCGGATTCAACAATGATTTGCAGTTATTTTCTTTGTCGTTCACTTGAAAGTCCAAGAGTCCAACCCATTCGACGAACCATAGCAGAAAACCGAGAGTCAGTACCGGGAGTTGACATTGTGTTTTATCTAAATTAATGTCCAAAGGGACTCTTTTTCAGTCTCATTGCGACCACGAGTTGTCGAAGCTCCTATTCACATGGGATATGAACCTGGAATGACAGAAACAGATATTTTACACATGGGGATTTAGATCTTGATGAATTGGCAGATCTAAGATGATGGTCAACTGATTCAAATTAGAAGAAATATTGTTTTTGGCTCTTCACAACTCTTTGTTTGCCTTCTCCCAACACCTCGACATCTGCCGTAGCACATCTCCCACAAAATGACTTCAAATGAAGATTTTAAGGTGGTCTCCCTCTATTGTTCGATGCCCAAATGATGCTCATTCATGACTCTTAGAGTTCTTCCTTCAAGAAATTGCCAGATACTGTGGGACAAAAAGAGGTATCTGAGAAAACAGAGGTAGGTCTGTACAATGCTTGTTGGGTTGCTTGTTATCTCAACACCAGTGTAGAACCTATCAGATGGAGACAAGGAGAAGACAACCAACCAACCACAGGTAACTTATCATACAGAAAGATCTGGCTCTATTCACTGACCAGACTTCTTGAAGTCTTCTTCGAGGCCAGTCCCCAAACCAGCAAATGAACCTGGAATGGAGAATAAACCTGTTAGTCCTCATTTATACCTATGAAGGATTTAATGAAGTAGCTGAATGTATTCTCAGGCTGCAAACAAGGAGAATCCTACAGTTGAGAAGTCTTGGGAGGAAGTCATGAAGAAGTTGGATATACTGGATGATGACTTGGTCAATGGCTATAAAGATGATATTGATACACTCTTGGTTTTTGTGAGTAGTTGGATTGTATGTTTCCAGGCCTTTTTGCTCAATGTTATCCTACACAGGCTGGGTTATTTTCTGCAGTTGTTACAGCTTTTACAATTGAATCATACAAATGGTTACAGGAAGATCCAGCAGACACCACTTCCATGCTTCTCAATACCACCGTCATGCTCCTCACTCAGATTGTTCAGCAAAACACCACCAATCAATTTCCAATCCCATCCCCACCCCCTACTTTCATTCCCTCTCCCTCAGTTGTGCGGATCAACACATTCTGGTTTGTCAGCCTTACACTTGCTCTAGTTGATGCCTTGTTTGGGCTCCTTTGCAAGCAGTGGCTTCGCGAACACCAGAGACAAACAAATACACGTACTCCAGGTCAGGCATTAGCACTCCGTTGGCTGCGTCACAGAAGTTTTGAGGCATGGCATGTTCCTACTATCCTTGCATCTCTCCCAATGCTGCTTGAGATGTCACTCTTCCTTTTCTTTGCTGGATTATTAGAGTTGTTGTGGACTCGCCATGCTGTGCCATTTGCCATTGCACTTGCTGTTGTTGGACTTGCCATCATGTTCTACCTCACCACCACTATACTCCCTGGCTTGAGTATAATCCAACAAGTCCTTCGAATTAATTCTGAATTCGCAAGTGATCCATATTTGAACCTGGAAAGCATACAGATTTTACCCACAATTGACTTGATTTGCCCCTACAAATCCCCCCAATCATGGCTTGCATTCCGCCTCATTTCATCCACATTTCATCTCACACACTTCCTGTTCCTGTACTCCATCATTATTCAGTTCATTCCATCCTGGAAATCCTACAACAGTTATATTCGGCAATGGAGATTCAATGAGTTCATCTCAAAGAACATGTTGGACCTTTCTGCTTGGCCATCACTTGACCTCAATGTCATACAACGCTTCTCGAGTATCGAAGGATGTCCTGATCTGTATGGATTAAAAGGGTTACGATGGCTTGTGCAGGAAACTCGGGATATACCATCCATGATTCCACATCTGAAGAATGTGCTGGCAGAGACACCTCTTCATCTGGTTTTCCCTACTCTCTTAGATGGGCTGGAAGGACTGGATACCTTTGACTTGGAATCTTTGTTGCAATCTCCTTACACTGGGCACATTGATGGTTTATTTGATGATCAATCATCTGAATACAATTTAGCTCTAATCAGCCAGATGGTAGCATTCCAACATTTGTTGGTTAGCTCTGATAGGTACTCTTTGGAAGATTCATGGAGGAGTGCAGCACTGAAGCTTTCAGATTCTATCCCCAAAGAACCGGTCAACCTCCAATTTGTGTACACACTCTTTTGTCCCGAGCAATGGTTACTGGCCCCATTGAAGGATTGTAGGGATAAGGGGATGTTGGATTTTTATACCCAAAATTGGGATCAACTGGAGGTTTCAACAAAACTCCAGATAATTTATAGGCTATCTAGGTCCATTCTTCCCTCTCTCGAACAATCATCAGAACAAAACATCACAGCGACAGTGATGGCCTCCGAGGATGCACTTCAATATTTCACTTTTGTGAACAACAAGATATATAATTTGGAGGAGTATGGTTTTTTGGATTCCACAGGTGTAATTTGGATGCATGTATTGAGGCATGTACGACACATCAATCAGTTGCCACTGCTTTATTTCAAACCAATCTGTGGATACTTTCCGCTATTGATGGACGAGTTCAGGGGCGTCTTGGACAGTTCATCAGCATATGACTCCGTGGTCATCAGGCACTTGTTGAACTCGTACAAGAAGTGCTGGGTCGCCAGAGTGTTTGTTTCCAACATGATTGATCTAATCAAGACTCTGACTAGTCATCTAAATGACACAATGTCATTTCCAGCGCCGAGTAGTTCTTATCCAACTTCTTCGACAGAGGACTCACAACAGCTATCTTCGATCAAATCCTTCCTCATCGGTTCACAATGTGGTCTCAATTTTCTGGCCTTTGTGAACAAGGAATTGGGGTCAGCATGGTGGCATGCCAATTATGCTGAAATTGTTATTCCGTGGATGGATCTGTTGAAATCAGTACAACTTTTCCATGGGTTACCGCCCGGTTGTTTCGAATCCATCCCAAAGATTCACAGAGATTCGAGTTTGTACACACCAGGAAGCGAAGTAGTAGGTGGAATCAACACGGAAGTTGCTACAGGGGGTCAGGAAACTGACAGTATGGCCAGCAGAGTAGCTCGGCAGGCAGGCGAAGTGATCGAGAACGAGCATGAGCCACCATCTCTAACTTCCAGCCGTGAGAAACTCGGAGATGGTTCAGGAGATTCAAGAATGGAGATACCAGCAACAGAGGTCGCTCAAATAAAACAGCCGGATAATAAGGGGGTTTCGGAGGTGACTGGGGACGACCGAAGTATAGCGCACAGTATCGTAATGGATGGAGAAGGAGACGGAGACGGAGATGGAGATGTTGGGAGTCCAGGGGCGGATATTAATGTTTGATTTTTATCATAACCCGTGGTCCGGATGGCAATGGCTTTATGTTTATGAAGCGATTGTAGTAGCTCTTGGTTAAATAAGAATGCGAGCGGCACTGCACCCTCTATGAGGGTCAAACCGCCTTGGAGGTTGCTGTTCCTAAGGAGGGTAGTCAAACGAGCGTCCGGGGGAGAATGGAGGCAAGAGTCCTTGCTGGGGATTTCAACAACCTCATGAGCGCAATGAAAAGGAAGGTGATGTTGGATGGCAACACACACCGTACGGTAGCGAGCGCAACCAGTCTGAAGGAAGCGCGAGGACTACGGGCCGCCTGCATCATTATCCGGTCTCGTACTACGTGACACGTGTAAACATTTTTCTTCGCTTCCCTCTTCCTTCTGTCTCACCACACAACCCCAACGAGTACATCCTTCACCAATATTTATTAAATCATTCATTCCAAGCTCAAATCATTCAAAGAAGCCAGAATGATTGGCCCAAAACCTCAAGAAAGGCAGGAACAAATAAAAATGTAGCAACTTGCCGGAGGGGTGCTTCGATTGAATATTGAACACTCTCGGCTTGTCGTTTACATTCACGAATAATTGGCGGGTGGCCTTGAATATCGGTTGCTCGCTGTCGCTCTAGGGAGTTAGGAAAACTTGATACGAGTGAATGATTTGGGATCGTCTGTGGAAAAAGAGCTGGGGATTGGGAAGGTGAAGATGGTAAGCCTGAAACCGCTCGTTTCCTCGGTGCTAATCAGGGTCTGTATGCGAGGAAGATACTAGAATTTATACGTCCGTCAAGCTGAGAATTCACAGAACACTTCTTTAACGTCTTCCCGAATACTCAAGGCACATCCACGTCCTCACACGAAGCTTTTGTCTCCCCCCCTTGGCTGTCTTTTGGGTGTACACAACTCGAAAGCCACGGATATACCCTCTGTATCAGTGCATCGTGATTCACCATACCACCGCTGGCTCCCCTATTACTCGAGAGGCAAGAGCATTGGCGTCCTTTTGTCATCGAGTTCATAGAAAAAAGGTCGATTCATCGCCAGGACTTGAGTTGCTGAGGTGCGCTGACGTTGACAATTTTCTTACTATTTTTGCGCTGAACACTGAGTAGCCTTGTAACGGTGATGTGGATCAAATACCAAAACAGAGGTTGGATATCGAAATCTGCGCCTCGGCTTCAGGTTTTGGTTCGGTTCGGTTCGGTTTAGTGTGGAGTTCACGGATTTGGTTTACTCGAGAATATTTGGGGCCTGTGCCTCGATGTCGTTCCATCGTCCCCCAACTGAAAACTCGATAATTTTCATTCCTTATGGCATCTTCACGTAGAGTTTGTTGCCATTTGGTGAGCGGTTTCGGGATCATTTAGTAAACCTATCGAGAACTCATCATTCCCGTTTCGAATCTCTCGTAGGAACAGTCATCAGCAACTTAACAATTTACTGGTGGGAACTTTTTAGGGCTTTTTGGGGCTTGTACAAGTCGACAAGCCACCAGCCACAAGTTATGTCCGATTTCTGACAAGCTCAGATTTACTCGGGTCCCTCTGCCAAAGTTTTCCAGTAAACATGTGTTTTTCGGACAGCCTCCGATGTTGGGGGTTCTTAGAGAGCAGAAATCATGTTCAGCAATTTATATAAAGCTATTTAGGTACTATTTGGTGGGGGATAGTTGGGAAGTGCAGACAAGCCGGTGGACTCATGAGCTTGTGGGCTGGTCAAACCAGCCGAAAAGCCCAGAAAAGCCCAGAAAAGCCAAGAAAGTTCACCAGTAAATTGCGTAAGTTGCTGATGGCCACTGTCAGCTCCGTCAGCCCTCAACCCGAAATGCCTCCCATTCATGACGTCGAATACGAATGTTCGAACGTTCCGGCATGCCGTCTGACTCGAGTGAAATTCAAAAGGAACTTGTGGAACCGCCGGGACGAAATTGAGTTTGACGCAAAAGGGACATGCTCCTGGGTTGGGACCTTCAACGAAAAGTCAGGCACGCTCTCACGTTCAATGTGGGCGCTTGAGCAGAAGTGTTTCAAAAGATCGTAGTCTCACGAATGCTCTTTCACCGATATGTGTCCCTCTCCCGTTAACATGGTTCTTATAGATTCCCTATTCGGATAAGATTTGCCAACAATATTGTCCACCACCTTCCTCTACGTCCGAGAACTACAGTAGCTATATACTATACAAGACGGCCGCATTTCTATAAATCAGCTGCCGAGGACAATCCACTGATCCAGGATCCTTCAAGCATATGCGTACGCAGCCTGAGCAAAAGCAAGCACACTATTGATCTCATTCACGAGTTTGTGTGCTTCGACTTCAAGGTCCTCCTACAACTATCAATCAGTAGTGTCCTTTTGAGGGTGCTCGTAACTCCTCACCGGTGCCTTCTCAAGCCAAGTGTTCTCCAATACCACGGAGGATGTGTGGAGACGATCGAGGTCTTGCTTGATACCAGATGATACGCCTCCTCCCACTGCATCGAATACAGGCTTCTTAGCAACGAGATCCTTCATCGTTTGTGTTTCTTCACCGATGATGCTCCGGACGGACGAGAGGAGCGTTTGGAAGGTGTTCTCTGAGAAAGGGGCAGGACAAGGCTGGGAGAAAACGTTACAATCAGTAATGCTTCATAGGAGCTCGACAGCTGGGTATTTGGGAGCTTTACCTTCATGTCGCGTGCGGTTGCGTCGATAGCGTCAGTGATACCTTGAAGATCGGTGTGAACGTGCTGAAAAAGAAGGAAGTAAGTGTTGGGATTAACTCGGGAACTGGTGAAACATCTTGAATGTACCTTGGCAACTTCCGTTCCGGCACTGTAGTAAGTTACGTTCTGAACGTAGTCGTCAAGAGCAAGAGTTTGAGCTGAGATTTTCTGAACGTCTTTGGCGATCTTATCGAACGAACATGGTTTAGTCTCGTCGGTTGCGAAGGTGAGAGATGGGAGAGCGACGCAGAGGGCAAAGAAGAAAGTGAAACGAGTTGCGAATGCCATTTGTATATGGTGTATTGAATTGAGGGATGACTCTAAGATGTGGGGCTCTTATAAGTAAGGTTAAGATGCTGTGCAGTAGAACCTCCAGATAGGAAAGTCAAGTTGATTCGGAATGAATCATACGCCATCAGTTCTTGAATTTTACACCAGTTGTGGAAAATAGCAGTTGAGACGTAACCGTAGCATTTGAGCCAACACCTGCTTTTTCCATCCTGGGCGCATCGCGTTAGGGGAGCAGACGAGATCAATTCCATGCTGCCCAGATTATAGTTGTTTGTTGGTAAGTACTGTGGCTCTCCCAAGTCATTGCAGTGTGAATTTGGTACGAATTTGTGTAAAAAAGAAAAGAGACGTATACATACAGTATTCCAAAAACAGTCAGCAACTGACTAATGCTGAGCGGAAAGCCATATCTTTATCAGCTTCTCGGAGGGATTTGTTAACTGTTCAATGCGGGAGAAAAACTGATGTTGGTCTACCGAACCCGGATGACCTCGAAGCGGGTGAAAACGACGTGTATTGATACTCCATACTGAAAAAAAGTCGGCTGAGTAAAGTTGAACGGAACACCGTGTTTCTATCAGCCTCCCGGGAGGGAAACGATGCCTATCCTCAGTAACCTCCGAACGGGGAAAGGTAATGAGTGAACCGCGCTGAAAGGAAGCCTCGTGTGACTTTGAACGCGAGGCTATGTTTGGTGTGTATAGCCGAGACCCCCTTGAGTATCGCCGCTCACTTTATCTATCAGCGATCCTCATGTAACGTATTCATGAGATTTCCCAGCGCGCCGGTCAGCTGTAAACTGGGGACACAAAGCAATAAATCAACCCGAAAGGAAGACGGGAGCCACATATATCCGGCTGCCCAACCTGAACCAAGACGTAAATATTCGCGATGGATGCTAAACGAACCCACTATCTCCAACCGCTAACGTTCACATGTCCAACAAGAATTGATATATTCCCTATCTCTGTGTTCACGCTCCCTGTTTCAAGACTGATAGACCCACCACCAACAATTGCTGTAGGTAGAGATACAGATGGAGGCGGTGGTAGCTGTATCCGTTCCTCTTTCACTTGATCCCAGTTGAGTCATTGTCGAAGGAAACGCGAAGAAGTGGAAGAAGAAGTGGTAGCTGTTCGGAAGCACAGTAACTGTACCCGTGGCTGTCGATGTGCTGATTAAAATTGAAGAGGACTGGAAGTGGATCGAATAGTACGTATTGTTATTTCTGTGAATGACCCTGGGATGACGTTGGGAGATGGTGACGCGGACGGGCGAATGCACTGAAGGCGAACAGACATGATGATTGATATATATAACGTTACTGATTGATACATTCTCGATGCTGTACGAAGCACTTCACTTGAGTCGCAGAAGGGTGGGTTAGGGACTGACTCGACATTCCAAGCGCAATAGTAACATTTGTACTTTGAAACCACAAATGACTCCTTGCGGCGCTCTTGTCTGCGCTTGAACGGAGCGATATCAAACGCCGTAAGATTGCCGTACCCAATTCCTGCCCCGCTTCCGGATAGAAATGGGGCAAATCTTTGGATTCCCTGGCCCCCATCCGGATATATCAGGCCAAAAGTTCAATTTCTTTCCGGATAAATGAAGAGGCGATACGGCTACCGGTCTCGGTCCGTGGAACTCGGCAGTAGCCGATCCTCCTCTCCGTTCAAGCTCTTCAACAGCGGATGGTGAATATGGTTCGTAACCTCTAAGCCGGAGAAGTTTGAAGATATAAGAATGAACGTTAAATGGTTCGATATGTTTAGATCAGATTGAGTTTGTACAGTATAAGTGAGGATGCGCACTCGGACTTTTGCCGAATTGCCGTTTGTAGCCGCATTACACCCTCACCCGGGATACAACCCATTCTAAAGACTTCGGATGGTCGACTTTGGCCAAGTGCTAGCTGCGTTTTACTGCAATGAACGTTCGTTTATAACTCTAGTGAAATTCGAATTTAAATAATCAGACGCTGTTTTCTGCCCCCGGTCCCCCAACATCCCCGTCCCCATCTACCAGAATCCGCTGCCTTGTAGTCTGGTCCTCTGGATTCCGGCCTCCTGCTACTTCAGATCCACCCGCGCTTCCACCCATCTTGTTCCTCGGCGTATACACACCCACGATCTTCCCAGTCACCTTGTCATACCTTGAAACGGGTTGGAAATAACCAGACGGTAACCGACGGAGAACTCGGATATGTTCAAGAGCATCCACCCAGTCATTGAAAATTTCCTCCTCACAACGTCGAAGGAAGGAAGGCTCCGTATCGACCTTGTTGTTGAGAAAGGTCAGGAAGTCGAGGTATCGTCGTGATGTGATGATCGCGGACGTCGGTAGAGATGACTGTTGCGAGTCCTGACTCGACGAGAGTGCGTTATTTATATGGTGGATCGACATTCTGACTAGTTGTTCCTTGTAATAGTCGATGTTCACATGTTCCCAGCACTGCTCGTGAGAGTCCAACACAGGCCCGAGAACGGACTCTGGCGTTGAGCCACCTAAGAGGCTCTCGAGCTCCTGCTGCAGTATCGGAAAAAGACCCGGGATCGGTTTGAAATGGAGAAGCGGCAACTGATGAATATGTCGTAGGCGGCTCATTAAGACAACCCAATTTTCAGTGTAAAAGGAATAATCAGCGATGCCCTTCGTCCCAGATAATTTATTGTTCAAAGAAGTGAAAAACTCGAGACCATGAGTGGATGTCGCGAGTGTGGATTCAACGTTGTGATCTGATGAATCAAGGAATACGATAATCGCCTTGGCCAATGGGCGCACCAGCTTGCCTTGAGACTCGATGTCTAATTCATCCCAATGTTGCGCATAAAACTTTAAAAGTTCTACCCGCCAAGCCGTCGTTTGACGCATCAAAACATCCTCGGGATGAAGAAGAGCCCGCATGAAAGGGCTATTGTTGGGCTGTTTGAGGATACGTTGCCAAAGGTCTTCTGCTATTTGGACCGACCAACCATCCTCCTCGATGACCAGCATGTGTCGGAAACACAGAATCTGACAGGTAAGAGCAGAACGGTGCGTTGACACCGGATCACCGAATAAATTCTCGTCAGAAGGCTGAACAAAATCGTTGAACGACGGAAGTGTATGCCACCACTCAAAAACAGCCGGCATAACTAAATGTTTGGGTACTTCCGCTAGCGCGTTATTCACGTGTGGTTTCATCGACGGTATGTCTCGAGTTTCCTGAACGAGCCATCGAAATCCTTTTAGTACGTATAGGTCGGGACAATGCGGAAGCCTTGCGAATCGCCTTATGATATTGAGATCGAGCGATGACCAATTGGAAATGTTCAAGATGTTCTTCGTCACGGTAAAAGTGAGAAGATGCTCGGAATCCTTCTTCCAGGACGCGTTGAATAGAACCATGGCAGAGTACAGAAGCCTCTTGCAGCCTGGAATATGAAATACCGCCGAAAAAAGGCGGAACATGAGCCACGATTGAGGGGATTTATAGGGACATATCAGGTGGATTGCTGGTAAGTAGGATATCCTTCTTGGGAGCAAGAAGCCAGCCATTATGAAGTCTGGATGAACACAAAGGGCCTGTCGAACGATAGTAAAGCCAGGAAGAATCGTGGTGGTGAGGTAGAATAAAGCAGCGAGTCCGATGATGGTAAATGCAAGCGCAAACGGAACGGGATGTCGGTTCCACAACAGCTCTAATAATCCTGCGAAGAAAAGGAAGAGCGCCATCTCGAGTAGGATTGGGAGCGAGGCGAGGATTGTAGGAACATGCCATTGTTCAAAGCTCTGGTGGCGTAACCAACGAAGAGCCAATGCCTGGCTCGGTGTACGGGTATTAGTTTGTCGTTGGTGCTCACGAAGCCACTGCTTGCAGAGTAGTCCGAATAACGCGTCAACCAGAGCGAGCGTCAGACTGAGGAACCAGAACGTATTGATTCGTACAACCGAGGACGAGGGTGAGAATGGTGAAGGTGAAGATGGAAGCGTAGTCTGACCACTCATATTCTGAACGATCTGGGAGAGGAGCGCGACGCTCTTATCGGCAGGATCTTCTTCCAACCATTGGTATGATTCTACTGCGAACGCCGTAACCACAGCAGAGAACAAACCGGCCTATTCAAGAGCCGCCGCGGAATGAGACCAGTGAGCGAAACCAATAGATTCCATAACCTTGGATGACTCACGAAGACCAAAAGCGTATCAATATCTTCCTTATACCCTTTCACCAAGTCATCGTCCAGCGTGTCAACTGTCTTCATGATCGCGTCCCACGATTTCTGTAGAGTGGGTTTCTCGGGTTTTGGAGCCTAAAGCACGGTTAGTCAACTGAAGGCCGCCCTGAGTAAACGAGGTCTAACCTGTGAGGTACCTGCTCCCAAAACAGGTCGTTGATTTGCAGGTTCATCTTTTGCTTGTGGTGTAGGATCAGACAGAGACTAAGAAGATGATTCCAAGATGATTCGGTTAACAAAGGTATCCAACGAGCACTACCATAAGAATCTACCTTTGCTTCAGAATTGATTTTGCGCGGATCTCCATCCGATGACTCTTTAGTAGTAGGTTCCGATTGGCCCTAGCTTTGAATTCAGACGATCAAGATGCCAATTATAAGATATGTACGAGAATTGTACCGTTGTTCGTTCACGTCCGCCAACATGTTCCGGTGCATTTGACGAATCCTACGAGGTGGATCAGAGGATATCGGTCGAGAAAAGCCTTGCAAAAGCCACCTTGGAATCTTCACTTGAGGCCATTCGTGAAGAAACTCTATGTATGTTGAAGTCGTAGAAGGGAAGGAAAGGAAGGCACGTGAATGTGCCAAAAGCTTGAATCAACTCAGGAATCATTCTCCCACTGGCATCGCTCGGCTGTCCGCACTGGGCAACCAACATGATTAGGTAAATGCGTACGTACCTGTGGTGCAACTGTGGTGACCTTACCTTCCGATAGAAAGATCAGTAACAAAATCAGCATTCAATGCGTGACAGTCACTTACAACTGAATAAGGCCTCTGTCACCGTTCTTCCAGTTGTTCCAATGAATAAGTAGTTGACCGACAAGTCCGGCAGATCCGACAGACGGACAAGAACTTCACCCGTTTCCCACCATGAGGAACAGCGACCAAGAGTCGTCAGATCTTGACGGTGACCACGGAGCGGTTAATTCCGCTTTCCGCCTACATCGACTGTTCCAGCCGGAGGACGCATAACGGATGGAACTCATCGGGCTCTTGGTGTTGTCAACGTTCACCCATCACCTTTCGAATATCAACAGCGTCACCTACAGTGTGCATTCCACATCCGTCGATCACCGATGCTAGATGTGTAAGTCGTTGAGAGAGTCAGTTGGAGGGAGATGAATAGTAACTAGTTATTAGCAACCTCATACCTAATAATACCGACTTGACCCTAAGGAAGTTTCTCATGGTCAACGGATAGTGGGAGACGTTGAATCAGAGTCTGTGTCTACATGGGTAGGCGGGTACGCCGGTAATAAAATATTTGGCTGTCGAAGATGATAATGGCTGCGCATTCGTACTTTCCAAGTGGTCTTTATTCGGTGATAAACTATATCACTTTCCGCGCCTGGGGACGAGAAAAAGAGTAGTTTTGAGTCAGTGTAGTCTGATAATAGGAAATACCCGCTCCACAACGGGCCATAGCCAACGCTCGCCGATGTCTCTTGAGTCGCACACATGCGAATCTAAAGATCCGCAGCCTTTTGAACAATCGTAAGAAGCTGCGCACACTTGGATGGCTCAAGTCCAATACAAGTGTTGATTTCCAGTTACAGCTGAATGCGAAATTGTAGCGCAATTATGAACCAATATTCGACCCCGCCTTTGTTTGTTTGTTGTTGTATTAATTTCCAAATCTGGTAACGGTGAGGTAATTTCCCGACGCCAGTACTCCATCCCACTCCATCAATATTGAATCAAAAAGGACTTGTAGACAGCTTTCAGAGAGCTTTAGGTAGATACTCACAGTTTTTTAGCCTTAGAAGTGACAGCCTGCATCTGCACTGGACGTTGAGTGGAAAGAGACGGCGGTGGGTCAATGTTTCAACCTTCACGTGAGCGTCGGGCAATTACCTCAGTTACCAAATTTGGATTTTGTTTACGAAGAACAAATAAACAAAGGCGGGGTCGAATATTGGTTCATAATTGCGCTACAATTTCGCATTTAGCTGTAATAAGACCCCGCCCTTCAGTTTAATACGACTGCTTTCGGATCTCCTTCTACGAGGCTCCAAATAGTTCCTTCAACAGAACCGACTGCGTGAAACCCGAACTTGTTAAACGGTCACTCTCTAACGGTCACAGAATCGGACGTAGAAATGCTCACAGGGTTGCCTCCATTAATACGAATTTGCAGAGAACGGATTTTCTTTTGAACTTACTGTAATCTTGTTATGTGTCCAGAGCTATCTTGTCCTTCAAAAGGTCCAATCAGGGATGGTGGAGGAACAAGGGAACAAGCGCACACGAGGCGCTAATTATCAGTGACTCAGTGACATATGTGACAATTTTTTTTCTCGTGCGCACCTTCCATGACTCGGACCTCCCGTGTCCTCCATTTTCTACACCGTACCTGAAGACGCATAAAAACCATCCATCCTCAAGCTATGGTACAAAATATTTAAAAGGAAGATAACACGAATCAATTTCTGGCACGATGTCCGAAGGTAAGTCTAAATTTTATCGCCTTTACCTCTCGCTGAGCACATCGACGGGCTAGAATTACTTATGACCGTTATACGAATGTCAATGATATTCGAAAATTCCCCAAACCGTTGGAAGCCTTTGGCCCCTATTTGCCTCGGGGTGACGTAGGAAGTAGGTGGGTTGTCTCCAGTCTCCATGCCGTTCTCATCAAGCCGACTATTGTCGGATTCTTTCGTAGTTTAGGCACGACGTGCGCTGCCAGAAGACATGATGCTTGTATGACAAGAGAGGCAAATGCAGAGTTTATCGCTGTGGTCTACCACTCGGAACCCCCCGATACGGAGGTGTGTCAACTTTGGCTTTCCTTTCAGCTGTCTCGTTACTTAGCAAGATGCTAGAACCACACCACGCGACGTCTTTGTGCCACATGAAGCACTTATGCCTTGTAATGGGCTCGCAACGCAGAGTGCTGATCGTCAACTGCTCATCGTTTGCTGTATGGGGCAGAATGAGATTGACATGATAGGAACAATCGATGGGTTCAGTGCTGTTTACAAGAGGGTAGATGAGCTAGCCTGGGGACTTAACTTGGTGAGTTCTGGGCCACCCGCTAACCGTTTGCCTTGCTGTCCATCTCATACCTTCACACTGTCGTAGCTTCCGCAAGCAAGAGGAACCTCCAAAGAAGAAGATAGCAAGTCCCTCTCCGGCCGCAAATATCATTTTCTACTCTCAGCGACTTGTTTTCGTACGAGTTCGACGGCTCTACTCTCGATTCCTTGGAACATGGCAATATCACTCTCTTTAACACCAACCTTCTGCGTCTTTTCTCGATTACCTTTGAGGTCCCATTGGTTTTTAGAGCCTCCTCGATATCCAGTCCAATGGTACTGCCAATTCTTCTGATGGGTCCCCTCTAAGCTCTTTACCGAGGTCTTAGGTGGACCTTGGACTACCCGTTCAGCTCATGCGACCGTTCATCCTGTTCGTGACCCAAGTCTTTCGGCAAGATACCACCTCGGACACCGGTTGGTCTCTTCCCGATATCCGGCGCTCTTCTAAAGCTGATTCGTTATTCGCGGTTTTACGGTGGTCGGTGATCGTTGCTGTTTTCTGTACATTTCGAAGGCCGAGGTTGGTAGTTCTCTACATGTGATGGCTCTATCTATATTTTGATCGTTTTGTCCCGTGGGTCGTGTACCCCTATATAGAATTGTTTACTACTTGAAGTTTCCATTCCAAACGCTTTTATGATTGTGAGCGTGCGTTCTCATATACTCTAGCACTGTCGATATAAGCAGTTTGAGTATGTACCTTCTGGTTCTTCATTCTAGTCAGCGGAAAAAACGTCATTGCCATTCGAGAACACTACGATAGGGTCAGACATTATTTTCCGCTCCTACCTCTTCGTTTTCGTCTAGCTCGTCCGCTATAATTTGGTCCTCCAAGTTCGAAACCCTCCTATTATCCGGCTGACCATCGTTCTCCGTTGGTATCTGCATTGCTGAGTCTCCTGGTTTCTCGCAGCTGGAGCTTGCAGATGGTGTCCCTTGTTCGCTCATTGTCTCGGTAATCTCACCTCTACTGTCTGCTTCCACTTCGGCGTCGATCCCACTTCTTTCGCTTCTCAATGTATGCCAACTCGATAGAACGGGTTCGAAATAATTGGGCGGTAATCCAAGGAGAACCCGTACTGATTTCAATGCATCCATCCACCGTGAACCAGTACTTTCGTCAGAAAATCGATATTCCACTGATTTCTTGTTCACAAATATCAAGAGTCGAGACCACGTTGTGAATAGATGATCGAGGATAGCTGTTGTGAATCTTCGGAGTCAAGTAGTGTCATCTAGTTTTCACGCCGTCAACATGAACAGTTCAATTATGCACATCTCGTTCTTCATTGTAGTCAAAAAGCTGCACTGCCATCCCAAGACGATAAAATCAAACATTACCGTCAGCCCCTGGTCCCCCAACATCTCCATCTCCATCTCCATCCGCTACGATCCTGTGCGCTCTACTTTGGTTGTCCCCGATTACTTCCGAAACCCCCTTGTTATCCGGCTGCTTTACTTGAGTGACTTCGGTTGTTATTATCTCCATTCTTTAATCTCGTAAACCATCTCCGGGTTTCTTATGGCTGGAAGTTAAAGATGGTGGTATATGCTTGTTCCCCGTCACTTCACCCGCCTGCTGAGCAACTCTGCTGGCCACACTGTCAGCTTCCTGACCCCCTCCTGCATCCACTTCCACGTCCATTTCACATACTTCACTTCCCAATGTGTACAAACTAAATCCTAGGTAAACATCTGGAATGGGTTCAAAATAATCAGGCGGTAATCCACGGAAAAATTGTAGTGATTTCAATGCCTCCGTCCACCCATCAACATTTTTGTGATGATAAGACCATCTATCTTCCAATATTTTCATGTTCACGAACTGCAAAAAGTCCAGACCACGTTGCGAACCAATAATAAAAGATCTGATCGAGGACGGCAGTTGTGAGTCTTCCGTCGAAGAAGATGGATCAGAACTACTCGGCGCCGGAAGCAAGATTGTGTCATCTATGTGACTAGTCAATGTCCTGATGAGATCTTCTTTTTGCCGCCTGTCTTGTCCCAGCACTTCTCGTACAAGTCCAACAGGGGCCCAATGAGCACAGAGTTGGATGCTGATGAACAGTCCAAGAGGTCTCTGAACTCGTTCATTGATAGCAGAAAGGATCCCCAAATCTGTGTGAAATTCAAAAGCAGCAAGCAATGGATGCATGTCAGGAGGGTGAACTGCCTATGCATATGCCGGGCCGCGAGCCCTGACACTGAGGATAGTATATGCCTACAACAACCCAACACCCACATAGGGCGTGCTCCAAGGGGTACCAACCCCCGGTACTCCGACCTACTACAAGATCGTACTCCAGACTAATGCTGGCGAACCACCCTACGGGCCTATCGGCAATAGAGGATGACAAGAGCTGGCAACCAAGGAGAATGAATAATGATGTCCGATATCGTGAATATCCATGAACCATGTAATGAACTGTACTCCTATGGTGAGAGTGAACCTCCGACGATTGAGAGCATCCTAAGACAAGGACTGTACTCTTACGAGCCGGTACTCCAATGATGGCAAGAGCATATGATAGATGGTACCCAACGTACACCAATGTAGTGTACAACATACCTAATCCATGCATACCCCATCCTGTACTCCAACACAAAGGAAGGGACTCTAGGACGAGTCTGGACTCATGACTGGATGGTGAGTACTCTAATAAAGGCGACCTGGACGATGTGGAACGACAGAGTGAATAGGGCAGAGGCGACAGACAAAGATAGAAAAAGGATAGAGAATCAAGACAAAGAATATCAAATTCTGGGAAACTACCTACTACTAAGTACTCCTTATATACCCATCTAATAGAAAGGGTTGTACTCCTATACTGATGACCCCTTCTCCTAAGATTAGGAGTACTCTCCTATGAATCGACACTTTCACATGGCATTCCCCTTGATCGTATGTCGAATCCAACTGTAGTTGACTCCATTAGGCAGAAAAGTCGACGGTAGGGTGCTACCCCTGGTTCAGTTCATGACAATGCGCCATACATGTCTCAACACATTGAGCCAATTTTTTTCTTCAAAATTCCAAAGGACCTCCTGTTCCGATAACTTGTGGTTCACAAAAGTGAAAAATTTGAGTGCATGGCTCGAGGCCATGGCTGTCGCTCTAATGTCTTGCTCTGATAAGTAGTCGAGAGAGGGAAGAATGGACCTAGTCAACCTATTAACCAGCTCGATTTGCATTGAGACATCCACTTGATGCCAATGTTGTGTATAAAAATCCAACATCCCCTTGTGCCTTGAATGTTTTAATGGGGCCAGTAATAATCCATCAGGCCCAAAAGGAATATGCACAAATTGTTGCCTGTCAGGCTCTTTGAGTACACCATCCCAAAGTTCCTCTGCTACACTCCTCCATTTATGTTCCGAAGGTGGGGCATCAACTAGAGCAAGTGTAAGGCTGACAAACCAGAATGTGTTGATTCAGACAACTGAGGGCGAGGGAATGAAAGTAGGGGGTGGGGATGGGATTGGAAGTTGATTGGTGGTATTTTGCTGAACAATCTGAGTGAGGAGCATGACAGTGGTATTGAGAAGCATGGAAGTGGTGTCTGCTGGATCTTCCTGTAACCATTTGTATGATTCAATTGTAAAAGCTGTAACAACTGCAGAAAATAATCCAGCCTGTATAGGGATAACATTGAGCAAAAAGGCCTGGAGACATACAATCCAGCTACTCACAAAAACCAAGAGTGTATCAATATCATCTTTATAGCCATTCACCAAGTCATCATCCAGTATATCCAACTTCTTCATGACTTCCTCCCAAGATTTCTCAATTGTAGGTTTCTCCTTGTTTACAGCCTGATCATACATTGAGCATTGTTGAACACTTCAGAGGCATACATGAGGACTAACAGGTTCATTCTCCACTCCAGGTTCATTTGTAGGTTTTGGGACTGGCCTTGAGAAAGACTTCAAGGAAGTCTGGTCAGTGAACAGAGCCAGACCTCTCTGTATAATAAGTCACCTGTGCTTGGTTGTTTGTCTTCTCCTTGTTTCCATCTGATAGGTTCTACACTGGTGTTGAGATAACAAGCAACCCAACAAACTTCCACCCCTGTTTTCTCACATATCTCTTTTTGTCCCACAGTATCTGGCGATTTCTTGAAGAACTCTGAGAGTCACCAATGAGCATCATTTGGGTGTCAAGCAACAGAGGAAGACCACCTTCAAGTGTTTGAAGTCATTTGTAAGGAGACACGTTATAGCAGACGTCAAGGTATTGGGAGAAGGTAAATGAAGAGTTCCGAAGCGAAAAAAAATGATTGGCACTGTTTTGATTTTATGAAAGTTTCTGATTTAAATTGGTCGAAGGTCTTAGACCTATTCATTCATCCAGATTTAGATCATCATGTATAAAATATCCCACAGCTGTCTGTGAAGTGAGTCAACTCTGATGCTTCTATCATTTCACGTTCATAGCCATAGAAGCTTCGACTTGAGCTCGTGGCCGCAATGAGGCTGAAAAACAATCACTTCATACATCAATGTCATGTCCTGGTCCCGACTCTGGGGTTGCTGTTTGGTATGGTTCATCAAATACATCCGACTCTTGGACTTTCAAGTGACCACACAGAAAATATCTGCAGACAACCATAGTTAAATCTATTTCCTACTGTTAAGTGTGTGGTCCAGGGTCGCGAGAAATTCACATTCACATGGAGGCAGCGTGGTCAGTCAGCATGCACTCGACACGTTCCCTTCAATGTGTAGAGTATAATAGCTGGATAAAATTCTCGCATTACACCCGAATGAGTGGAGACCCCAAGCTTAAGGTCCGCAGCTTTATATTCATTTCCGTGAGTTCATCAAGATTTTGAGTCGTTGAACTGTGCTTGGATTAATGCAATACAAATACTACTGACTCCATGCTGATATTAATGGGACAAGATTGTGAGTGCACTGCCCAAATCACTCAACGTTACGCAAAAAAAAGGTTACAGAGTAGATTAGAAGAGGCCAGTGTTGCTCAGGACACTGTCAGCTAGTGTCTGACACCAGGTGTAGCTGACAGGTCAGTGGCAGATACATTTTGTACTTTTGATCTTCACATGCCCACGATCATGGGGCAGCGACGAACAGATCGATAATTGATTATCGTCATCTACAAACGATGCTCAGGTAGGCGGATCAAGACTGGCCCACTGTTTTTTCTGTGTCCGCTACAGGGACAACAAATGTGTCCGCCACTGATTTGTCGGCCATGCTGTCCATAGGACACAAATTTTGTCCATGGACATTGTGTCTGAGCAACACTGCCACCGACACATGGCATCTGAGGAAAGCTGTGCTGCCAGATTTAGAAGCTGTCCTGATGACCGCCGAACCGATGGCTAATTAGCGCCCTGCCTTCACCTTTGTACCACCCTTGTAAGTCCTGGTCAATAAAACATTCATCCTTCCATTTCATGTCCATGTTCTGATTTTTATTGTTCTGTCAGGACTCTGTACACCAAGAAGCCATAGATCTTGATTGGGGTAGATTGGGGCTAGTGAAACTGGTAAGTCTTTGTCCTCTTTTCAATGCAGTTTCTACTCAACAATCTCACAAGTACTGTCCGATTTAGGCATCAGCTACGGGATGCGACGAGAGCTAACATAAACTTGGTACATTGTGACTGTTTTCTAGCCAACGTTGGATTACTGTTCGTGATTTTTTTTTCTTTTTCTGTGTGTCATATTGACATGCTCTAGTTTTTGATGGAAGATTCTCCCCGATAAGGAAGGAGATTGTGTCCTACAGGAGGACGGTTCAGATTGGTCAGAAGGTGAGTGAAAGTGGGTAGGAGAGGGAGAAAGTCAAGAAGGCACACAAGAAAGACACCAGATTGCGGGGTAGAAACACTGAGTATCGAATATATATTTGTAATTGTAGTCCAAGTACATTTAAATACAAAGACTCTGTCACAATGAGGCGTGTCCGAGAATAAAGAAGTGTCCATTTTTGGGGTATTCCCAATTCAATCTGTCAGATGTCAACCCTCTTTCGGCTTGCCACTGGACTAAAAGGGGAGATTGAGCACAAAGGAGTGGGCTAGACTCCTACTGTTGGACCAGACGGCGTGCGATCATGGTGGGGCAGAACAGGGTCTCAATCCTTCAGTTTGGAATAAGAAGTGGATGAGGGGTAGTGGAGTTATACGAGAAATCGATGGCAAAAGGATTGGTAAAGAGAAAATAAAATGATACATACCAAATTGAAAAATCCATATAAGTCCGTCATCTGATCCGATGCATTGATTTCGGCAGAAGTTGACTGTGATCCGAATTCTGATGGTGATGTAATGTTCGGGAATGAAAGTGTGGAAAAGGGAGGAGACGACGAGTGGTGGAAGGGATCCCTGAAAGCATTCCACTGATTATATACCAAATACACGTCGCTAAGGTACCGTTGCCGCTACATGGTCAGATGAGGACGAGAGATGGAAGCGTTGTGGTTGAGAGCAAGGGTACCGGAAAGAAGTGCTGGGATAAGACAAAAAAGTGTGTCATAAACACTCTTCCTCAATATCTCACATCTTCTAATCTATGTAGATACAGCTACATGCAATGAACATAAAGGTATCAGGGAACATTTCAAACCACTGACATTTCATGCATTTTGTTTAAACCGAAGACATTGCAATGTCTCAAATCAAAATTTAAACTTTTTTTGAATGACCTCTTAGAGAAACCCACTGCAAAAAAAATATTGTTACTTATTAGCTTTGAAGTCTGTAGATTGTAGTGTCTTATGTCTCAATCTCAATCATGCTCTCAAAAATCAAATCAAATCTCAATCTCAAAAATTCAACTCAATCTCAATCTCAAAATTCAACTCAAATCTCAATATCTCTAAAACTGAACTGAATCTCAACCTGACATGAAAGGTTGAGAATATGAGGGTGGTTAGATATTTAAAGTGAGAGTAGGTAGATAAGTCTATGCTAGAATCAATGATTATTATAGAGAGCAAAGGTGAACTTATTAGTGTTGCTTGTATTTAAGCAAGGGTGAGATGAAGGGTAATGTTAGCTGTTTTGATTGTGTTACACCTGCACGCATGCCACATCACGTACTTAGAAAAATTTGCTAAGTACTTGGAGCAAATTGTTCCAAGTACGTGATATGGCATGCGTGCAGGTGTAACACAATCAAAACAGCTAACATTACCCTTCATCTCACCCTTGCTTAAATACAAGCAACACTAATAAGTTCACCTTTGCTCTCTATAATAATCATTGATTCTAGCATAGACTTATCTACCTGCTCTCACTTTAAATATCTAACCACCCTCATATTCTCAACCTTTCATGTCAGGTTGAGATTCAGTTCAGTTTTAGAGATATTGAGATTTGAGTTGAATTTTGAGATTGAGATTGAGTTGAATTTTTGAGATTGAGATTTGATTTGATTTTTGAGAGCATGATTGAGATTGAGACATAAGACACTACAATCTACAGACTTCAAAGCTAATAAGTAACAATATTTTTTTTGCAGTGGGTTTCTTAAGAGGTCATTCAAAAAAAGTTTAAATTTTGATTTGAGAGAGACGTCGCGACGTCTCCAGTTTAAACAAAATGCATGAATTTACTGCAAACCAGCCACTTCAAGTTGAACGACCGGACACTATTCCCGTGTTATCTTCCTTCCGAGACTATGTCACTGCACAAAATCAGGTCGGGCATCCTCCTGCCTTTCCATCCTCGTACTGCATTCGCTCGCAGCCCACTCTATTCCATACAAATACGAGGCTCATACGTCTGTCGGATCGAAAGGTAATACTATTTGCACGATGGAGTTGACACCTCATATCTGCTCCAGCTCTAGACTCGAAATCGAAGAGTTAACGAAACATAAATTCTCGTTCAGTTCTCACATCTGCGGGGAGCAGACAATGGACTAATCGAGAAGCGGGACGAGGTATATCGAGGAGGGAAGGAGATACCCTTCTACGCCAAAATAAGTGCATAGAAGAAACGACTTCTAATCGAGTAATATCGTCCTCACAAGACTTCTGCCAGGTAATTTCATTTTTATTGTGTGGTACACA
The DNA here is from genome assembly GCF_018924745.1 of Marasmius oreades. Taxonomy (NCBI): domain Eukaryota; kingdom Fungi; phylum Basidiomycota; class Agaricomycetes; order Agaricales; family Marasmiaceae; genus Marasmius; species Marasmius oreades. Next base: position 5,951,839 of record NC_057323.1, read on the forward strand.
GATGTATTCGCAAGATTATCGTATCGATATACGGAAAAAGTAAGAGGCAATTATAATAAAGTATTTAGAAATATTCAATGCTGATGAAGTTCTGTTGTATGTGTGGCCTAGCTGAGAGCTGATGAGGAAATGAATTGTCCTGAAATAATTAGCATTAGATACAGTTTGGAAGATCCGCTCTACAGATGCCATCTTCTCCGAATCTGACCATCTCCAATGGAGACTCCCGCCTCTCCGTGTGTCTCGATCGTGGGGTAATGAATATCTTGCGACTCGAAAGCGTAATGAGGGACATGGAATCCCTGAAAGGAACCCGAAAACACTGGAAGTTTCTGTGACCAGAATGCGCCGTACGCGCCGGAAATGGCTTGATCAGATGTGCTGTTTCGCCGGAACGGCACGACTCATACGCCTGGAAATGTCCGGAAATGGTACCTCCAGCGTCCTCGGGTTCTCACAACAGCCTCTGTTCAGACTCGCGGAAGACGGTGCTATTCATGCACGTTAGATTCTGCCTACGCTCGATTGTCCTACACCTCTAGTCACCGCTTTCTAGGCCGAGGTACGATCTTAACCCTGAAGAACCCCCATGACAAAGTGACGGTGCGATCTAGAGGGTGGGTCAAAGATGAAACGTACTAGAAGCACTGTTCTGCCAAGATGACATCCGGTCGCTTTCTCCCCAATGAAACGTTGTAGATGGCCATGAAAGTATTGTAAACGGATCAGGACGCCTGTATCCCGATTCTTTATTGGCGTCTTGTCATCGGGATGGGATGTCGGTCATGTGCGGGATTGAGGAGTGAAAGACGGGGCATTTCAACCACGAGGCTTTAATAGAGTTAATATGTGCGAAGAGATCGAGCTGTGTATGCCCGAAGGTACACGCAAGGTAAATGATCCGGTTTCTGAGTCTTCACGGCCAGACATCGGGTAGGTATCATGTTACCTTTTCCGCATGTGAATGGAATACTATGACAGGACGATACGAGTGGTCAGAAGCCGGGGACAAAATAAGCAACAGTTAGGTTCGAGCGCACCATGTTCGGTTTCGTAACCTCATCTCCTGCACAGTAAGCTGAACCTATCCTTTTCTCCTCATCTGCCACCCAGGGGAAACATTCGAAGGGCAATGGCCTGTCCGTGTATCTGTGTTCTTCAAGGACGGTGCTACGCACTCTTCAAGGGCATACCAGGCGAAATGGAACGTATTGCAGGGTGGAGATTCCTTAATAAAGCTTTGTGTGGAAGAACTTGGATAAGCTACGAGAAAAAGAAAAAGAAAATACGAGCCACGTACTTTGCAACGTAACGCTTTGTACTACTGTCCTTGCGTTAACCCCATAAGCTGACGTTGCGCATTGCCATATCGTTCTCGTTCTCGTCGACGTGCCTTTTCATTACCGCGGACTCTCCTGTGGCTAGAAGTTAGAAGACGGATAGTTAGAAGACAACGGTAACTCTAGGGTGTATTAGGACGTACCGGGCTCCTACAGTGTCCTCGTTAAGACGGCGCGGTCTGTAGGCCATCCTACAGCGAGACACGAATGAAGCGATGGGGATGCACCGTAGTCTCGAAAATCGCGACCCTGGTCCAGGGGTTTTTCATATTTATGCAGGACCACGGTTCTACCTAATGAAAGATATCAGTAAAATGGCAATCGGGTAGAGAGACGTTCAATCACACCCTCGGTGAACCACCGCACTTATCCTGCGTTCTCAGTTTTTTATGTTCGTGGAAGTCTTGTCAGCTTGAGTGTAAATGATGGCTATTCTTGATAAAGGATGTACGAGGTCCACGGATCGTGGTGGTACAGAACGAAGAGCCAAAACAAAAAATCACACGTGTCAGGACCAGACCGGATGGTGCTCGGCCCGTGCCTCTCGCCTTCATCGAGTGACGTTGAAACGTCGGATGGAACGTTCAATTTTCTCGACATTTCGGGTGGCGTACAGGCGAGCAGAATGAAGCGGTCAAAAGGGTTAACACTTAAACTGGTGCATTTCAGGGCCACTAAATTGCCACTAAATCTCACCTTCAATCTCATCTTGTGGACTTCTCACCAGGATTCATCGCGGAAATACATCCAAAAAGTTAACGTGTTGTAGTCATGGATGGGCGACCCTACCCGCGGAACCTTCCAGCTTCCATGTAATGAATTGAAGCTTTCGACTACTGCTGGTAACCAAAAAATCATAACAAGCGCACACAGGGCGCCAGTGACTCCGTGACATATGTGACAGATTTTTTCGTTTTCGTCCTTACATGACCTCTCGCGGAGTCCTTCAAGCTTCAACTTTTACATTCTATCTGACCCCTAGCTGAAGGACGCCCAATCACCATCGATGCTCAAACTATGGTTCAAAATATCTAAATGAACATAACACGCATTGATACGGTAAGTCTGGTTTTTATTTTTATCGCCGTACCCACTCTCTGATATTGACGGACTAGCATAGTGCGAAGGTTGTTGGGATTCCAGCTTCATAGATTTTTATCACTTTGGTACGTCTTCATCACTATTTATTCATTAAGCGTGGACTTAAGCTGGCGTATTCATTTAAAGAATTTTCCCAAACGGTTGGAACTTGGAAGCTTTTGGTCCCGATTTACGTTGAGATATCGTAGTGGGAGCTAGGTGAGTTGTCTCTAGCCTCTGTGCCGTTCTCATGAAGCTGACTGTTTCTCGATCTTCTCGTTATTTAGGCCTGATGCGCACTGCCAGAAATGGGGCTCGTATGACCAGAGAGGTTACCAACTGGGCCAGGCGGACTCAAGTACTCAGTCACTTGTGATGCCTCGATACTCAAGGAGAGGGTCTATTTTGCTCTCGTTACTTAGTCAGGTCCTTCCACAGACGAGCCACATCACTCGACATCTTTTCCGGCCACATGAAGCTTCGCTTCAACCGACAACACCAAATTTTGCTTGAATCATCGCTCATCGTTTGCTGTTCGGCGCAGGACAAGAGACATGGGTTTACATGATATGATTAATCGATGGGTTCAGTACCGTCTATGAGAGGGTATATGGGTACTGAGCGTGGTGAGTTCTAGGCCACCCGCTAACTGTTCTTCTTTCTGTTATCTCATCCGTGACACCATCAGTCTACGATTAAGAGACACATCCAAAGAGAAAGATAGCAAAGTGCTTTCCCGGCGCAGACCACGAACATCACTACCATTCTACTCAGAGGCTTGTTTCCATACGAGTTCGACAGCTCTACTCTCGATTCCTCGGAGTACGGCAACAACTATACCACCACCCTTCTGCCGCTCGTTCACTGTCAATGATGGGGCATGCATCCGTTGTCGGAGCCTCGGAGAGGCGCTACTCCGAAATCGTAGACAGCTACCATGTGGCGTGTTGTCACCCAACGTCACCACCTTGTCTTTGAGTGCATATATTGGAGAGAGCCCCAGCAAGGATTGCCGCCAACCTCCCCGGAAGCCCGTCTAACTACCCTCCGGAACGGCAACCTCCAGGATCCGTTTGACGCTCATGGGGACCCAGAGCCGCTCACATTCTCTTCCTACCAAGAGCTACATTTACTTCAACGCCTTCGTCTGTTGCTCCACAGACTCCTAGGAACAGCAGACACCAATTCTTCTGTCCCCTTCAAGTGTAACCGAGGCGTTAGCTGGACCTTTGACCAAGGTTGAACTTCATCCAACCGTTACGGGCCGACGCTAGGCTTTTCGCTGTTCGTACTTGTCCCAAAGTCTTTCCGCAATCTGCCCACCTGGGCTGGTGCTCGTCGCTGTATTCTGTCCCTTTGCTTCGAAGGTCGATGTCGGTAGTCCCCCACATGCGGTCGCCCGCTGTATCTATATTTTGATCATTTTGTCGCGTGGGGTCGTGTACCTCTATATAGAATTTTGAAGTTTCCATTCCAAACCTATGTTATGACCGTGAACGTGTATTCTCATATGCTTTTCACACCGTCAATATAAACAGTTCAAGTATGTACTTCTCGTTCTTCATTGTAGTCAGTGAACTCAAAGGTTCATTACCATTCAAAAACGCAGGCTACAACAAAATCAAACGTTATTATCTGCGCCTGGCGTCCAAACATCTCCATTTCCGTCATCATCTCCACCTGCGTCTCCGTCTACCACAACACTGTGCGCTATATTAAGTTGGTTAACCCTATTCACTTTCGAATCCCCCTTATCCAGTTGCTCTATTCCTGAGTCTCCCGAACCATCTCCGTGTTTCTCACAGCTTAAACTTGGAGGTGGCGGCCTGTCCTCGTTCCCGGTAACTTCACCTGCCTGCCGAGTGACTCCGTTGGCCACACTGTCAGTTTCCCGACTTCCTCGGTCCACTTTGGAGTTGATCCTGCCTCTTTTATCTCTCGGTGTATACCAGCCCACTATCTCCCCATATCGATCATTACGCTTTGGAATGGGTCTGAAATGATCGGACGGTAGCCCACGGAGGACTTGTATACATCCCAAAGCATCCACCCATGAACCAATAATTTCGCGTCTCTTCGGACCATGGTATAGCCGGTTGTTCACTAACTTCTCATTCAAAAACGCCAGAAACTCGAATCCCCGTTGTGAGTTGGTGATAAACGATCCGATCGAGGATGGCAGTTCGGAGTCTTTGGTCGAAAAGGTTAGGTCAGAACCATTCGGTGCTGGAAGCAAGACTGTGTCACTGTTTACATGCCTCGTCAATGTCTGGATGAATTCTGTCTGTGACGTAGATTTTACGTTGTCCCAGAAGTCCCCGTATAAATCCAACAAGGGCCCAATGACTGTGAAGTCACATACTAATGAACCGTCCAAGAGGCCCCTGAACTCGTTCATCGGTAGCGGAAAGTACCCCAAAACTGGTTTGAAGTAAAGAAGTGACAACTGATGGATCCGTCGTACATGTCTTAACACATCCATCCAAGGTTCGATACAGTTCGGCAGATGAGCTAACCTCCCCATTTTGCATAGCTCGTCGTTCACCAGAGTGAAGAAACTGAGTGCATGACTGGAGGCTATGACTGTAGCTCCAATGTCATGCTCCGATGACTGTTCAAGTGAGGGTAGAATGAACGCTGTCAGCCTTTTCACCAGCTCAACTTGCACCGGGACATCCACTTGGCCCCAACGTTGCCTATAAAAATCCAAAACCTCCAGGTGCCTGGAAGCATTCAGTGGGGCCAGTAACGATTCCTCAGGCCAAAAAAGAATCTGCACGAATTTGTGCTTCAACGGCTCCTTAACCTTGAGGGTACGATTCCAAAGCTCCTCTGCTGCTTTTAGCCATGTACCATGTATAACATAACAGTCATAGCTAGCCAAGGAATGTCGGAAGGCTACCACCTGACTGGTTAGACCCAGATTGTGTTTAGATGACTGATCATCAAATAATCCATCAATAGTCCCAGTATGAGGTGATCCCAATATGAACTCCAAGTCAAACGTTTTGAGCGGTTCTGGCCCATCAAAGAGAGTGGGTATAATGAGATGATGAGGTATATGTGCCAGAATGTTCTTCAGATGTGGAATCATGGATGGTATATCCCGAGTTTCTTGCACAAGCCATCATAGCCCTTTCAACCCGTACAGATCAGGACATTTGTCAATGATCGAGAAGCGTTGTATGGTATTGAGATCGAGTGATGGCCATGCAGAAAGGTCCAACATATTCCTTAATAGCAGTTTGTTGAATTGGGATGAATGGCCTTTCCAAGAGGGAATGAAAATGATGATGAAAGAGTGCAGGAAAATTTTGTAGTGTGCAAGATGAAATATTGACGAAATGAGGCGAAATGCAAGCCATGATTGGGGGGATTTGTAGGGACAAATCAAGTCAATTGCTGGTAGGGAGGGTATGTTCCTTGGATGTAATTCTGGCATCCAAGGACCCATGGGATGAGTATGAAGAACTTGTTGGATTATACTGAAGCCAGGGAGTATAGTGGTGGTGAGGTAAAATGAGGTAGCCAGTCCAACAACAGTGAGATTGAGTGCAAACAGGGCAGGATGACGAGTCCACAACAACTCTAATAATCCAGCAAAGAAAAGAAAGAGTGAAATTTCAAGTAACATTGGAAGAGATGCAAGAATGGTTGGAACATGCCATGCCTCAAAGCTTCTGTGACGCAGCCAACGGAGTGCTAATGCCTGGACTGGTGTACGTGTGTTTGTTTGTCGCTGATGTTCTCGAAGCCACTGCTTGCAAAGGAGCCCAAACAAGGCATCAACTAGAGCAAGTGTCAGGCTGAGGAACCAAAATGTATTGATCCGTATGACTGAAGAAGTAGGAGCAAAAGTTGAGGGTGGAGATGGGAGCAGAGACTGATTGATGCCATTTTTCTGAACAATCTGTGTAAGAAGTATGATAGTAGAATTGAGGAGGGTGGATGTGCTCTCTGCTGGATCTTCTTGTAACCATTTGTATGATTCAATTGTAAAAGCTGTAACAACTGCAGAAAACAACCCAGCCTGTATAGGGATAACATTGAGCAAAAATGCCTTGAACCATACAATCCAACTACTCACAAAAACCAAGAGTGTATCAATATCTTCTTTATATCCCTGCACCAAGTCATCATCAAGTGTATCCATCTTCTTCATGACTTCCTCCCAAGACTTCTCAATGGTAGGGTTCTTCTTGTTTGCTGCCTGACTGTACACTCAGCCAACCTTATCAGACACACTAAAGGATTCAACAAGAGCTAACTTGCTTGTTCACTTTTACCTTTTCCTTATCTCCATCTAATAGGTCCTATGCCAGAATTAAGATATAACCCAACAAGGTATGTACAGACCCACCTCTCTGTGCTCATTTCCCTCATCCTGCCCCAGGTCATCTGTTGATTTCTTGAAGGAAGAAGTCTAATAGTAATTGACTTATGAGTACTCATTCATGCATAAATAACTGAGGGAGACCACCTTTGAATTCTTACTTGAAGCCATGTTGTGGCAAGCAGCACTATAGTAGATGTTGAAGTCTTTGTAAAAGGTGAAAATGAAGGGCCCTGAATATCAGCAAAACAGTACCTGTCCAGCATTGTTGCTGTTCATCAAAGTCCAAAGCTGGTGTAACTAAAAGTGGCGATCAAAACAAGATTTAGGCACATGAGTTATTCATTCATTCCAGAATTAGACATCATGTGTAACCATCACCATAAGGAACAGTGTGATGGTAGATGTTGGGGTTTTGTGGAAGGTTAAAATGGAGGGCTGTCAAGATCAAAAAAAAGCATATGTTTGGCACCATCCCTGTTCATCAAACCCTCTGGTTTTAACAACGATCTGTTCATTCATTCTAGATTTAGACCACCATGTGTAAAGTATTCCACCCTCTATGAAGTGAGTCATCCAGACTTTAAGGGTGGCCATGGAAAATATCAATCTTTACCTCTAGACCCTGTTTGATATTCTTGGTGAAGGAAGTCCAAAGGTTTTAAGAAGAAAAAAAGGCACTTGGATTGGTTAATGATAATTATCAAAAAGGAAGTTACATGTACTCCTGGAGGAAGTACAGCAGGTGACATCAGATGCTGCTGTCATTCCAGGTTCACATCCAACGTGATGAAACTGCAACCTGAACATTCCATCATATATTGATTTAGATGTAAATCAATGTCATATTTGATCCACCTGGGTTTCTCACTTTGAGTAATGTTCACCAAATTGGATTCTTGAACTTACCCAGAAATATCTGCAAGGTATAGAGAACCAACCACAGTCCAATCTGTTTCCTCCCATTAAGGTGACTCATAAAAATTCACACGGAGGCAGTGAGGGACAGGTGGATGGGTAAAACATACCAAACCAAGGTTTTGATATCATATTAACAATGGGATCTAGGTTCCCAGAATAATAGGATCGTGGTCAGAGTGGTTTGTTACCGGAGAGAATGCGAGGCAACGGGACTGCCAGATTTGGAATCTATCCCGATGAGACCACCAAACTAGTGGCTAAGCGCCCCACCTTCACCTCCACCTCGAAAGTCTTGATGAGCAAAATGTTCATCGCCTTATTGCATATTCATTTTCTGATTTCGAATATTTTGTGAAGAGGAATCTGCGCACGTTAGAACTCGACTGGGACCCTAGTTTTGGGCTGGTGAAGTCGGTAAGTCGCTGCCCTCTCTTTGGTGCAATTTCTACTCGACAATATTACACGTATCTTTCAATCTGTGCAGGTACACCTACATGCCATGAACGTGAAGGTATTGGGAAGCGTTTCAAATCAGCCAATTCAAATTGAACAACACGACCCTATCCCGATTCCCCAAGTTATTTCCGTCGAGACTACGCCAGTGCACAAAATCAGGTCCGTTCTTCCCCGAATCTCACGTGTGTATTGAACGTGAAGCCGTTAACCCAGGTCGAATGTTCCGACGAGAGCGTAAAGAGGGGATGTATGATCTGGTGGCAGATTTCTTTCTGCACTTCCCTCTGTGTGAACTGAGTGTTTGCGACTTTCTTGGCATTGAATATTGAATTCCCGAACGCAACCGCCGCCGAAATCACTGGAATGTTACAGAACTGTACGTGCCAGAAATGGCTTGATCCCAGATGCGCCGTTTTGCCGGAACTGCATGACTCCTACTCCCACCTTCTCTGGAAACAGCACCTTTCGGCGTCATCATTTTTACAACAATCTCTGTTCAGCTTCACGGAAGTCGGTGCAGCTACACACGCTGTATATCAGCACGGCTATCTCTCATGCTCAAGCGAAGGTACTTCGGTACAGGTACTTCGAATTGGATCTTAACCTTTCAATAATCCAAATAGACGGCCAGCGTTCTGGATGATATTCCTTACCCTTCGCACCCTGCGACTTTTGTCATTATAGTAGTTACCTTCCGTGGTTCTCTAGGTTCACTCCCATGTTGGCATATGTAGCGGCTATACGACATTTGCTAATTTCCCAATTATATTAAGCTTGAATTGGATGGATACACGGTATAGTACGATGAGGTAGAACCACAAAGGATGACGACCATGCCATGAATGGTTCGAGTCTGGTAAAAGGTATGGCCAAATCTCTACTTTTCAAAAGGGGCACAGATTCACGATCTTAACCGTATCATATATGGCATCGGTTGGTTTCTCGGCAAAACGCGGAGGAATCGTTGTGGATGGCCATGCAAGTACCGTAAACGGATCAGGACCCGTATCCCGATTCTCGATTGGCATCCTGTTCATCATGTTATGAGGTGTCACTCCATAACCACGACTGACGTGAAAGGCAGTTAAAGACGACCACGGGACTTGAATAGAGTGGGTACGTACGAAGACGTCGACTTGTATGGTACGCGCAAGGGAGATAGCGATAATGATCCGGGTTCCGAATCTTCAAAGCTTCACGGCCTGATCCAAGCCTGATCGGGTAGGCATCGCATTATCTTTTCTGCATGCAAATTTGAAGACTATGACATGGCGATATGAGTGGACAGCAGACGACAAGCGGACAATAGCAACAATTAGGTTGGAGCGCACTGTATTCAGTTTTGTAGTCACCAGCTCATCTCCTTGCACGGCAAACCGAACCGAACCCTTCTCCTCATCTGCCATCCACGGGAAACTTCGAATGGTGAGGGGCAGCGGCCTGTCTGTGTATTTGTATTCTTCAAGGACGGTGCTACGTACTCTTCATGGGCATACCAGGCGAAATGGAAGTGTATTGCAGGTTGGAGTTCCTTGATAAAGCTTTGTGTGGAAGAATTTGGATAAGCAAAAAACGAAACGAAAACATGAGCCACGTACTTTGCAACGTAACGCCTTGTACCACTGTCCTTCCGTTAACCCCATAAGCTGACGTTGCGCATTGCCATATCGTTCTCGTTCTCGTTGACATGCCTTTTCATTACTGCGGAGTATCCTGGGGCTAGAAGAAGACGGATAGTTAGAAGACAACGGTAACTCTAGGGTATTTTAGGACGTACCTGGCTCTTATAGTGTCCTCGTCAAGACGGCGCGGTCTGTAGGCCATCCCACAGCGAGACACGAGGAAGCGATGGGGATGCACCGTAGTCTCGCAAATCGTGACCCTGGTCCAGGGATTTTTCATGTTTATGCAGGACCACGGTTCTACCTAATGAAAGATATCAGTAAAAGAACAATCGGGTAGAGACGTTTAATCTCACCCTCGGCGAACCACCGCACCTTATCCTGGGTCCTCAGTTTCTGTTCATGGAAGTCGTCTCAGCTTGAGTGTAAATGATGACTATTCTTGATAGAGGATGTATATGAGGTCGGCGGATCGTGATGGTACAGAACGAAGAGCCAAAACAAAAAATAATAATTTACACGTGTCACGGACCCGACCGGATCGCTCTCGGCCCGTCATACCAGGAGGTGAATGCCGATGTATCCCAGGATCAGGCCTTCGGACAGATATGCTCGACGATGACTCGGCAGGAGAATGTGAAAGGGGCAAGTGGTGCAGTCTTCATAGAGACTTCCAGGTCCGATTTGGATCGAAGGATGGCGTGGGTGAAACAGGCCAAAGGACGACCGGCCAGCTTTCCGACTTTCTGAGTTCCAGCATCTTCACCTTCATGTTGAGCCATGGGTGGGTTACAAATATCCCGCCGTTGCTGCCGATTGAAATGTGGTTTGAACCTAAGCGAAGTGACAGAGTAAAGGGAGGTATAATCGGGAGCCGATGAAGTAGAAAATCGGATACCCTGCCTTGAAAATTGAATGGATCAACTTAGTTTGCAGGAAACCTTGGATTACCATACCATCGAGTTATGCTTGCACTGTCCAAATTCTGAATCAACTGAAAAATAACGATCACTTGGAATTCCAATGATAGAACTTTATCGTAACGCCGGTAAGTGATGGCATACATTAGGCAAGGTTATTCGAAAAATCACTGTCAACGAAGTTCGCTGATAGTAACCCCAACCAAATTCATTACATTCCACCCCATTATCCTCGTGCTTCAAACTTTGCAATGCTTCTCCTCTGCGGGCGCTTGGAAGCCACATGGGTTCTTCTGGTAGCGTATCAAAGCGTTCCTAGGTAATATATCAATTTGATGCATCGGAATCGACATTGAGAGGTATGAAAGCATACCCGGTTCGTACCACCATGTAATTCACAACAGGTACCTTCCAGTTGCCTTTCAAGGCCAGCTATATGAATTAGAAAACCGTTCAGCGCGCGATACATACAGTCAGAATAGAAAGATACATATACGTACCCATACTTTCGCAGCGAAGCGAGGTGAATTACGTTGAATCATCCTGGAAAAGTTCATCTGGAAACTATTATCCGACTTCCGAGTGGCAGCTCATCGACATCCTCCCATGGTATGGATCGACATCCGACAGCGAAAGGGGAGGCAGTCATGGCATGGTGAACCACGAGGCACGGATCGTGGTTATATCCGTAGCTTTTGAGTCGTGTGCACCCGAAAGTACGGCCAAGGGGGTGACGAAAGCCTCGTGTTCTTCTTAACGAGGGGTGTGCATTTACCCGAGTATTCGGAAGGACGTCGAAGAAGTATTCTGGGAATTCTGTGATTGACGGGTGTAGAAATTCTAGTATCTCCCTCGCATGCAGATCCTGATTAGCACCAAGGGGTCAGACAACAAGCAAAGATACGAGCGACTTCAAGCTTACCAACCTCGTCTTCCCATTCCCCAGCTCTTCTCCCATAGACGATCTCAATTCGTTGATTCATATCACGTTTTCCCACCTCCCTAGAACCATGGCAGCGACTGATGGACTAGGACAGCCTGCACTGTGCGTTATTCAGCGTTTCTGGGCGAGATGGAAATTCGAGGGTTATCGTAAGTAACCTGTATATGGAAAGATCTGGCAAAGCAACAAAATGATTCAAAAAGTCAGAACGCACCGTACTTAGCGCTTCAGAGCTTGTCGAGTTCTGACATACGTACTCGAGCCTCCTGAGAGAGCAGCCCAACTTGGTTCAAGATACTTGAGAGATTCAACCGACTCATTGCAAAATGGCAGCTCTTGAGATACAAGTAAACGAAGGAGACGTACCGAAATCTCGCGAAAATTCCAGGAGTTTGAAGTAAAAATAATGTTCATATCCATACAAAGACCGTCATTCTGTGGATAGTGAATGAAAGCGACAAGTGTTCATTTTCAATCGAAGCACACCTTCGGCACGTCGTTGCATTTTTATTTTTTCCTGTGTTTTTTGATGTTTTCGGCCAATCATTCTAATTTTTTTGAATGGTTTGAGCTTGGGATGAACGCTAACGGTCAATAACTATCGATGGAGGATATACTGCATGGCGTTGTGTGGTGGTACTGGAGGAAGAGGGAAGCGAAGAAAAAAGTTGACCACGCGTCACGTACCCGACGTTACAAGACCGGACCGTAATCGGCCTGTAAGTTCTCTGAGGTTATGCCAGGGGAGACCATATGCGCTGGTGATAAAGTGGCCTTTGGATCTTCAGCTGAATCAATTGAGCACACAGTGGAGAGGAGACTTACTACATGGCATAAACCTCGAGACTTCCATCTACTCCGTCGATTCGATGTTGAATTCTGAGTCAGGCAGGCTCAGTGTGGTCGTCGGTTATCATTCAAGGAAGAGCAGTATAACTAGACTATACCCGCCGAGCTCGGTGAACGGTTTGAACAAGGACGAAGGAAGATCATATGACGGATTCGAAGCAAGTCTAGTTCCCTTCGGTGAGCCCTTATAGTGCATGAGAAACCAGGAAGCGATGTCGATGAAGATCCACTAAGTTTCGGAAAAGCTTCGGTATTTCAGACCAGAGGAGTGGAGTCGTTCATATTTGTGCGGAGGATTATTGTTCTACCCTGACGAAGACCAAGAATATCAGTAAGAGGCATCCAATCTTACCTTCGGCGAGTACTCACATTCTGTCCTTTGTTGTGCGAAGATTTCGGCTAATCGTTCTCAGTTTTTTTGGTCATGACGGCTTGTTGAGCGAGTGTGAAGGGTAGGTAGCTAGATGGGCGGAGAAACGAAGAGCAAGTGTACACGTGTCACGGATCAGACCGGAACGTTCTCGGCCCGTCGCGTTGTTATGTATCACCGTGGGACTAACGAGCTCCAGGATCACGAGATGAACGCACCCTGCGTCTCTCTGCGTCTGCTCGTTGCCATATCAACGAGGATTGTCCACGGTTCCGTTCTCTGTCATCTCTTGGTCATCTCGGTCTGTAGAGATTGACATACAGAACATAGACTATTTTTATTCACGACCTCCTCGCTACGAGTACCTATCGTCATGTCGCACAGTTGCACTCGACGGTGCTCTACTCTCAATAATTGAGAACAGACCTCAAAGACGAGCGTAACGACAATTGCGTCGGGAACCTCGGTGTCACTAGCCTCCGAGAACCCCGAATCTTCTCACCGTGACTTAGGTCTTGCATTGCGCCCCCCTTACACCTCCTCCAACATGAAGCTCGACAATCAAACTTACACGCTCTCAGAGAACATAAAGATTTCCTTCACTGACAATGGTTCTCCATCAAATTCCGACGACTACACCACTCTTGTCATCTTGCACGGAAGTGCTTTCAATGGATGTGAGTAACATTCCTTGAACGTTTGTAGCCAAAATGGACTCACCCCCACGAGTAAAGACGGTCTAGAAAAGCTTCACCACGTTTCGCATTCACTCAATCTTCGTACCGTCATCTTGCAGCGACGTCAATATCCTGGTTCGACGCAATACACCGACTCAGAGCTCGAAGATCTCAGGCAAGGCCGGAAAGTCTTCCTCGACAGGATTGGGAAGAATATGGCCGAGTTTCTACTACAGTTCATCGAGAAAGAGAAGATACCGAAAGCCAGTGAAGACATGAAGAGAGGAGGTATCGCGGTCATGGCCTGGTCGATGGGTACTCCTTCGGCAACGGCGCTGTTCTCCGATCGAAATATTGTTCCTCGCAAGGATTATTTGGTTTTGGAGGACTACGTTAAAGATCTCATCTTCGATGGTGAGTGATCGCTTCTTTCCTTTGGACTCATGACATAATTATTCGGTACTTATACTACAGATCCTCCTTATCTATGCTTTGGCTTCAAATTACCTGACGATCACCAGGCTTACGATCCTTGGACCGACCCAGAGCTGAAGACTTTATCAGAAAAATTTGAGCAGTTTTCCAACTGGGCAACTTCGTACTTCGATCACCCGAACCCTGAAACTGGCAAGCTTCAAGACATGGATCTAACAACGAAAGGAAGTAGCAATGCGACCATCTTGGAATGGTCTCCGGAAGAGTTGCAGAAATACTTCAATATGGAGGCAGCTGTATCCTCTGAGTTTCCCATGTGCGCTTTTGCTCCTCTTTCTTGATTTCAACTCGTTGCTTCCGGCTAATCTTTTTCCCTTGAAAGGGTGGCTGAGCCGATGCAAAAAACGCTCAGGGAAATGGTAGAACGGGTCTTGTATGATGAGAACCTCATTCATTCGTACTTTCCTCGCGTGAAAGTTACTGTGGTTCACTGCTCGCAATCACCTTGGCACTCTTACTGGTGTGCAAAGGAACTACAACGAACTTACGATGAGCGTTTGTCGAAAGGAGGGAGTGCAAGGCCTTTGAAGATCTACAAGGTGGTCGGGAACCATATGGTAAGCAGTTTGAGCAGTCGTTCAGTAATCGACTCATACTCACTCTCTCCTCACTTGCTAGTTACACTGGGCAGCCCCGAAGCTTTTGCTGGAGGCGACGGTGGAAGGAATGAGAAGGTAACCTTATCGGGGATATGCGAAATGAGTGCCCGGATTATTGTGAATGGTGCCTCGTATTTAGGATAATGGCCTATGTCTGTGTAAATCAAGGAGCTATATCTATTTTACTCGTTGACGTCGATAGAATGAGCCTATACAGCACGGAGTTAATACTCCTGCAAGCTTTCCCACTTTCCGTGCCTCAATTCCGTCGGTTCCCCAGCATCGCAAACATCCCACCGTTGCCGCCAAGATGTGCCTTAAAATTCGACTTGGACCCGAATGTAAGAGGATAATAATGGGCCGCAGATGGAATAAGAAGCATATGACTTAGATTTGCCATATTGACGTAAAATTGGCTATGAATGTCGCAACCATACTATCGACTTACTTATCCGGATTGACTTCCAACACCAACTTGAAGCTGTTCCGACTCTGATTATCAGATGAATAACATCGAACACTTAGATTTCGAATGACGGATTGTATCGTAACACTGCGAACTACTCTATTTCCAGGCATACAACCGGCAAGGCCGTCGGAAACAACAAGATCATTTACCTTCGAGTAAGTTGGCTGATCGGAACCCAACCGAAAGGACTTCAGTACCGCTGACCCCCATGGCTCGGAAGAGTGTCGCCGCGCTAAGGTGGAAGGTCCAACGTGATACAGTTGTAATGGTTAAATCAATTAAGGTCGTCGATGGCTTCCAGGTTCGGCAAGACTGAACACAAGGAGAGCGGGCTGCGGGGGTTGGTGGCCTAGTTGTAAAAGCTGTCGCTTTGCTTTCTTCAAAGGGGATCTTCGAGAAATCGGTGCTGTACGATCTCACAGTTGAGAACATTGGAGAAAGGAAGAAGGGGTGGAGTTGGAACTCACCATGTACCGCTCCCCATTCATCAAATCGGATATCCGCTTTATCCGTTAGCTCCACCCCATCATCCTCGTGCTTTGAACGATTAACAGGGCATCTCCTTTGCGAACGCTTGGGATCGAAATGGCGCCCTCTGGTAGCGTACTAAACCGTTTACTAGATAAAGAAGATATAACTTGACACTAAGTGAGATATGACAAAAGAACATACCCAGCTCGTGCGTGCAGTATCCGACCATGTAACCGGAACAGGTACCTTCCAGCTGCCTTTCGAGGCCAGCTATATGAACTAGGAAAAAACCGTTCGGCGAGCGATATAGACAGTCAGTAAGCAAACTTGTACGTACAGTGCTTTCGCAGCGAAACGAGGTGAATTACGCTGAATGAGCTTGCAAGCGTCCACTTATTACGCTGTCAGCGTGGAGGAGTGGCTTCCATATCAATAGGAGGACGAGGTGTCACTTCAGAGTGTTTTCGAGTCTAATTGCAGAGAGATGGCGTGACCCTCACGAAGAATCGGATTTGAGTTTTAGAGATCACTTTCATTCTGTGGAGATGGCCAGCGACAAGTACTACACACGAGCAGATAGTACAAATATTCTAACATCAACATCAGCACGAATAAATGGGTTACGATAAAGGAACTTCGAACGCACCCATCAGTATGTTCCGATATCCATCCCAACCACTCCTATTGTGTCCAGACTCCAGAGAGCTCCTTCGCTTCGAACAGGGTAATCGAAGTGAATAAATTAGGGCTCGAATTCAAAGAGGATGGAGAGAACGAATTCACACCTGTGCGTCGTTTCTCTAGTGAGTGCAGAAAGAGAACGAAATCTTTCGGCACACGTCACATCATGCACATCTAGTCACGAACGGTATGTTAATCGGTTCCTGTCTTGTCCGGTCTCCGGAACCCGCGGCTACACCACCGCCCGCGCCAAAGTTCTGCTGTCGCGTAACTATCAATCCCTTTTCGTTGGGGTTAGAGGCCTGTCCACTTCCGTTGGTTTACACAAGTGGACTAGATACCACAGATGAACGGAATCACAACCTTTGCCTCTAGGATGAAAGTTTGAACACCCAATCATCAATTTTAGGCCTTGACTAGGCCAAATTTTGTCGCTATTGTTCGCTCGAAGGGACACTTGCCTTGTCCCAAGTGCCGCTATTATTCTCTGAATGCCAACCCTGGCGTGACCGTGGGGAACGTTTGGTTGAAAAAACCCCAGGTACTGTGGCTTCTCCTTAACCATCTTTCGTCTTTTCTCTATCCACTCCCTTATTACTCTCATCTGTTTCCACCCCGAAAATGCAATCGACACAGACACGATCATACTACGGCAAAAAGTTTCCACCCGAGGTCGTTAAACGCATCCTCCAAAATCTGCATCACGATCTCAACGAGCTACCGTTCCACTACGCGTTAGTCGGGAAAGATTGGTTTCGTATTTGGTTATCCTATGGTTGGAAAAAAGTTAGGGACATTTATCGGATACTGATTGCGTTGACGCAAGGCGAGGTGAGCCTTGTGCTTCGAAAGAATCTTCCTTTCGACGCTAGTTTCTCTGACCTTTGTTACAGATCCGAACCTCGCCCACCGAAGCAAACTGGCTTCGTTTCGAGTCCGTCTACGCTCCGCACGTACAACATATCGTCCTCCGTCCTTGTGTAAACCGTCCACCAGCCATGAGAGGTATAGCTAGACTATACATGCTCTTCCTCGAACGATACCCGACCGCACTAAGCATTCCCGATGCGGAGAATGGGCCACTCCGGATATTCAGAAATTTACGCTTCATAAGTCTCCTCTCCTTCTGCTGCGTCGAGCTCCCAGAAACCGTAGGCCACTTTATCGCCATAGCGTATATGATCTCCCACCCCGGCGTTATCGGATTCGAAGTCGTTGAACACCATCAAAAGCTCCGAAAACATGGGATCCAATTGGGATATACGTATCAAGGTGTTTCGGTGCACGGTACGCCAGGGAGCTACCAGATCCAGGTTCATCTTAAACGGTTCGGTGTCTATGGACCAAAGAAGTTCAAGAGATGGCTCGATGTACTCGGTGGTGCGTGGGCAAAGACGAGTTCGAGGAATATCATGCTTCCGAAGGATAAAGAGGGATTGGATTCGCTTGCAGCGAAGGGGTATAATAATCATTCGACGGTTTTTTTTACGCACACAGTTCGTCGTACTCCAGAGGAGATCAAGGGTCTACCACTGTTACTTGGGTCTTGGACGTCGTTGAGAGAGGTGGACTTGAAGTTTTCTTGGGTTGTAGCTCTGCAGTTCTTGAACAACTTGTTACGCGGTCACAGTCAGACGTTGACGAAGGTTAGGTTTGAGTTGCAATACAAGCTTAGCAAGGGGTGTGGGATTGAAGATGACAGTGGGCTGTTGGAGGCTCTGAGGGTTCGAAGTCTGTTCGAAAAGATATCAGTTTGTGCGCCGTCCCTCCTGTCTCTCGAGATCATCGTTCACCCGGTGGACTCGACAATGCTCGAGTACGAAAATGTGGTCCGGTCCACAAGGTCAATAACTTTCGATGTCCTTCGACCCCTACGCGGGTGTAGCAAGCTCAAAGTATTGAAGATTAGGGATATCTACCCTCCCATGATGAATACTCGAGATGTTGACCGGCTCGTAAAGGGGTGGAGTGAAATGAACACGTTTGCTCTTGCACCTTCGAAGGACGTTCTTGGACAGTGGCACGCTAGGAAAGGTGGCTGGAAGGATACGAGTTTGGCCATGACTATGGTGGATGTGGGAGTTGTGAGGGTTTTCAGCAAACGATGTCCTAGATTATCATCGTTCGAGGTGTTATTGGGACGATCGCCCACTCGGATGGAATTGGGTCAATTGAATTTTAATGCGCCGAGACTGGCCAAGGTGAAAACCATATTCATTAACAACTTTGGTTTAGTGCCAAGAGGGTCAGATGTTTATTGGTTTAGAGGAGAGAGTGGGCTGTGAATTGAGTGAAAATGAAAGTAACGGACTTAACTGCGACGCTATTATCTGATATTTTACATGTATTACATATACTGTGGCCGAGATTTTCGTGCATTATGCCGATGTATTCATTCCCAGACAGAGAATGTAGCTTAGCTATGCTTATGCCAAACAACCGATTAACTCACTCTCCCGAGGAACTGTTCGGGGTTGGTAGGAATTATCCGGCGAGAGACGATTTGCCAACGATTTACGCGGCTTTGAAAAACTTTGAAAACACGGTGACACACCAGAAAAGCGAAAAATTATTTCGAGCTTAATTGACTACTGAAGGTAGCTAAATCAGGATGTAGATACACTTGAATGAAATATGATTTGATATCTGGCCAATCACAACATTCAAAATTGTACCTGATATTATCCTATTCAGTATTTATATCAGATGAACAAACAGGGAAATTGAACAAAAAACTATCTATTTGGCCAAAGAGTAGGTAAATTTTCCACAAATCACTTCCCGTTTTGGGCGAAGTAAAATGCCGGATTTCACCTGACTTGAATGCCGTACTGATTTTTCCCCACTAACGTTCGCTGGGAGAAAATCGGTCCGGCATTCTGCACAATTAAAATCCGGCATTTCGCTTTACCCAAAACCGAAAATGATCTAAACAAAAGCAATTTACCTTTCGGCCAGATAGATAGTTTTCTAATCAATTTCCCTCTCTGTTTGGCTGAAATCAATACCGAATAGGATAGTATCGGGTACGATTTCAAATGGTTTGATTGACTGGATATCAAATCATATTTCATTTGAGTGTATCTACATCCCGATTTAGCTACCTTCAGTAGTCAATTAAGCTCGAAATAATTTTTCGCTTTTCTGGTGTGTGATCAGACGGCAACGTTACAGCAGATTGCGTAAATAATGGGAATATGTCAAATTTGTTTCAGCGTAATCCGTAACTTGTAACTGTGACACCGGCTGGCGCATAGCCACCAAAGTCCGGTAATCATTGTCCCAAGGATGCCGAAGTCCGGTAGAACCAAACATGTCCAAAGCTAAATGGCGTGTCCTGATGACGGCCCGAGAACCTTATCTTATCATATCGTCGTTGCTCGCTGCCCGCGTTGCAGTCACAAGTTACGAAATTACGGTGAGTCACTCTACAACATTTTTGACATTTTCCCATTATTTACGCAATCTGCTGTAATGGTCCTTTAGGGCACATGGTGTAGTTGGTTATCACATCCGCTTAGCATGCATCGCTGATGTCGTGTATGATGCGGGGGGTGCTGGGTTCAATTCCCAGTGTGTCCATAGTGAGATTCTCAGTTTGTTCTTTTGTTCTTTTGAGTCCTGTACCGTAGTGTATTTTTTATCTTCTCTCCATAATCCCATTCGTCCTGTAGCGATTTGTCTGTCAGCATTATTACTAATTACATTCAAAAACTTTCTTGTCGATCGGCGATTCGTACTAGGTACTGGCTAGTACATTATTATTTCCGGCTGGCTGTCTTAGTATTTGACAGTGATATGCTTAGATAGTTGAGCGCCAGAACCCTTGACCATTCAATGTTGAGGGCTTTTGGATGCTAGCCTCAGATGGATTACAATAAGCAACCATTGACCTTGAACTGATACGCCGGAGGCCGGGATGAAGTTGGGTTGAGCGCTCAATCAAGAAGATTGTCTCCGGCAAGTCTCTGGGCGGTCCATAATTACTTGTCGTTAAACCCACGATGAACTTGCAAGTTGCTGCATAGCGCATGACCAAGTCTACATGAAATGCTGTATTCTATTCGACACAGCTCCACTGGGCAACAACTGCCGGGTTTTAAATATCTATTGTGTGCAGCTATAACTTAGGCGAAAGCTACTAGGAGGTTCCGTTGCTTTCCTCTGTTTTGACGAATGCGTGATGGGGATGAATCTTCAGTTCTATCCATATGAATGTTATGTGTATCCAATGTGGTGTAGTGGCTAACATTGCTGTCTTTCACGTATCCTTCTCAAATGCGCACAGCAGCCCGGGGTTCGATTCCCCGCATTGGAATACTTGATTGAGACCCCAATTTTACTGCAGTTGGCAATGATTATCCACATCGCGCTTCAGTTGTTCTTTAATTCCCAGTTTGCGCCATTTCGATAGAAGACATATACGTATTCGTCCAAGGGTATCACGTTATGTCACGGCACCGACTGATTCGAAGTCCCTCCTGGCATACACAACCAGTGTGGTTCGGTATACTATGTTGCACTCGGACGGAACAGCCTAGACGGTTTAAACTTTGGGGATTACTTACGCTAAAACCTTACTGGTCCGTGGAAACTCAGGAATGCGTATCCAACTTTGTGTATAGGTAACCATTAAGCTCAACTTTCGTCGTCAAATTGTTCAAGGCACATTAAACCTCGGTCCTGATCTTAACCATGTCTGCTGAAGGCTAACAAGCATACAATCTGATCCATATATGTATCCTAGAACCAGAAGAAGGTTTTCATCAACTGTTTATCTTCCTTCGCCGCGTGGTCCCCCCCGCACGCAATTGGCTTGCAACTTCGGATTTCAAAACTCAGGCTACGCATCCAGTGACCGATTCAGTGTCCGTTGATGAGAGGGAAAAGGAAGGGTTTCAGAATGTGAAAGAGCTGGGATAGTAATAGCAATATTGAACGAACGTACTAATACTAAGTTTGCATTCACTGGGAATTGTGCCCGCGGTGGCTGTAGTGACGAAGAAAACACAGAAAAGCAGAATGATGTAAGAAGAGTGGAGTCATCGGTAGAAACGAAGACCAAGATCTGAGGCAGAGATGTGCTGCTATGTACAGAATGTACTAGATGACTGTGAAAATGCGAAATGTGGGGTTAATACGAAATGTGTGGCTAATCATATTATGCTTCGGAGTAGGCTTTTATGTAGATCCAGTCCAGTTCGGTCCACTCCGGTGATTCCTTTGATGTTTTTTTACCAAAGACCAGGAGCTCCTGGTGTTTTCGTGGATTATGGAAATATCATTGGTCTCTCGCGGGATTGGTTAATTGTGAGATCGAGGATCAGCTCAGTCGTTTCCACTCGATCGAATGATGCAGCACCATGAGCGTTTAGACCTTTGTTGCATTCAAACGTACAACCGTGACAGAGGTGGTCCGTGGATCATTCAAATCAATGCGACTTGAGTACTTGACATTGTCCCGAATGGTGAGGCAACGAATCAATATATCAGGCCAAAAACATACATGAGATTTTGAGAATGGTTAGTTAAGCCCGCTTCGGAGGAATGGAGCAGTAAACAATTCAAGTACCTCTAAGATTGATGTACGCGGTTGAACTGGTATCATGATGGAAAGCGAGGCAATCTGAAGGAAATGTTTCCCCCCCTAGTGCGCTGCGAAGGTTGAAGCTTGAGGGGTAAGGGGTAAACACTCGTGGTAAGAGAGAGGATCAGCGTCAAATAGAGAAAATGAAGGGGATGTCATTATAATTTATTACGCGTTTAGGCTTGGGACTCACTCTAGAGATTCTCACGGCGGGATTTGTTTTCCACTCAAACGAGAACTTGAGTTTTAATACGACAAGGCCGAAACTCCATTCCATCTATCTATACAGAAGCGGGGAACACATCAAACGAACACAGTCACCAACTATACACATGGAGAATGGAGGTAAAACTAAGCAAGGCCAGCCACAACGACAGTCAGTTTCACAAGAGGACGCAGCAGCCACCGGGTAGATCTAAAGCTTTCGTTTGCGATACCGACACCGTATCATAGTAAGGCACGGAAGCAGTGAGAGGGGGTAGGGGACTGTCAAGCCTGTAAGTAAAAAACGGAACAACACAGTCACACACGGATAAACGACGATGCAGTGGGGCTAACGTCACTAGTGGCACACCAAGTCCTAATGAAACGATTCCCGACGTCCTGAGAGACATCTTTTACTCTGTGGGTGAAGCATCGGAGGTAGAGACAAGTGAAGAGGAGGCTTTTACTGCAACCCACTTCTCTTTCTTACTCTCCTCCTTTTTGACAGTGGCGCCATCCTTTCCAGACTCCTCTTCCTCGGAAGTTACGCTTTCCTCGGTGTCAGCGTCTACGCCAGTGGTAGTCTCGGACTCGGAAGAAGACGAGGAGCTAGTCGATGAATCATTCAATGGAGACGGCGACGAAGATGAAGACTCAGCAGAGGTAGCTGGCGTGGATGTCGTCGTAGATGATGATTCACTCTTCACAGAATCGGCGCGTGCAGACTTCTTCGTCGACTTAGCGACGCGCTCCTTGCGCTCAAGTTTCTGCGAAAGAAATCGTGAGTCTCGGTGGAGCCTTCGGTTTAGGAGCGATGGCGTACCTCTTTGGCTTCTTTCTCTTCCTTCTAAAAAGATGGCAATCTTGTTCAACTGACCGAACTCGGGCGACTGGAATGTACACTCACCTCCTTAGCTTCTTTTTCTTCGCGCTGTACATCAAATGAAACACTGTAAGCTGAGGTCCAAGTGTCTCAACGACAAATCAAGCTTACCTCTTTCTTCTCTTTCTCTTCAGCTTCTTTCTTCTCCTTCGCTTCACGCTAGAGAACATGGAAAGTGGTTAACGACCTACGAACAATTGACTGAAGGAATGGAAATAGGAACCTCGGCTTTCTCCTTCTTCAACTTCTCCCTCATCTCTCTCTCGGAAACGACCCAATCCGCGACTTCCTCTACGCATTCCCTCGGCCTAGTCTTATTCTTGAGCAGGTAGCCTTGAAGTGCCGCAACGCTAAGCTCATCTTCGGGGATGGCATCTGCGAACTTCTTCGCGAGTTCGGAAATCTCTTGTTCGCTCAAGAGCGGTATGACATGCGAAGACCGCTTCTTGGGTTTGGAAGATCCGGGGAGGTTCCTCTGAGAAGCGTCTGTCTCGGATGACTCGGGGGATTCCTCCGTAGCGCTGGGTTTATACGGGAAGAAACACTTGAAGATGCCTTCTGCTTGCCATTTTGTGGCATGAGTGAAATTGACCCATACGTCCATCCGACCTGGACGGCTTAAAGCGGGATCTAGACGCTCGATATGATTTGTGGTGGCAAAAAGGAGTCTAAAAGGAGATACACGTTAGTTCCGAAGTAAAAGCGTGGACTTCAAAAGAGGGAAAGGACGGGCAGAAGAAAGTATGGCGGAATTACTCACCTTCCCTCCGCAGCCGCAACACCATCCAAACTGTTCAACAGACCTGACAACGACAACGTGGAACCATCACTATCCTTCTTATCATCCTTCGCCGTCGACACCGTGGATTCTATGGGTGCTCCAGTTGACTTAGCATCACGACTGATACCGCGCGTGAATGCAGCATCCAAGTCCTCCAAGAGCAATATACATCTGTAGGTCAATTAGTTACTCTTGACGTGTACAACTCGCGATGATAAACGCCGTACCTGGTGGGAACATGCCCCATCAGGGTCGTCAACGTGTTGTCACTCATCCTATCGGTCGTGTGAGCAAACAAGGTTAATTCGACGACTGCGGGTAAGTAGAAGACTAACCCTTTCGATGACAGGGACACGACGTAAATGTCCAGACCAAGCTCGCCAGCCAGAGAATGAATCAGTGAGGTCTTGCCGCTATAGAATAATAATGGAATGAATGAATTAGCCAATTCCTGAGTAACGCGACGCGTTTTTTTTACCTTCCGGGAACACCGTGGAGGAGATAGCCCCTACGAAAGGGGATTCCTGGGTTCCAAAATTAATTAAAAACGGGACGGTGCTTGTTAATGACGTGGATAACATACCTCTCTCGGCATACCTAACGATAACAACGAGTCAGCTCTGAAGTGTAAAATTCCCGAGAAAGGAAAAGAATTTCACCAATCTTCCGATGCCAAAAAGTCTTTGCAGTCAGCGAGAAGCATGTCTTTCACTCCAGGTTGAAGGACAATAGAGCTCATGGGACGCTTTTGGCGTGCACCATTCCATCGCCAACATCCGTAAGAGCTGTAAGGGTCACTATCGGAATCAGAATGATGCAAGCGGGGAAAGTCTCCGACTTACGTATCGGCTAAGAATATATGAACACGATGTTCGGCATCTTTCTCGTACTCCCGTTTTGCATCAAGGACGAGTTTCTTGAGAATGTCATTATTGCGGGCGACAACACTAAAGATAGAAGACGTGAATATAGCTCATGCAGAGAGGGACTAATACAAGGAGTAACGTGGTCGAGAAGAATTAATAACTTACCTGACTTTAATGGAAGCACCGCCGAAATCGGGGTAGCGTTTAGTCCTCGTTATCTATGAAGGCGAAGAACAGAGTCGTCAGCAGGCTGTAAAATTCATTCCGGCAGTGGTCCCGAGAACATCCGGGCATGTCGGCTTGTAGGGTTGTATTAAAACACGAAACTTACCCTGAGCCAATGGCCGCGGTAGTATATCGTATGGGTCGTGTCTTTGCGTGTTGTAAAAAGGAGTCAGTACTACAGTCACGATGACTTGGCCAAATGAGACTGACCAACACTGGGCATGAAGGCCACTTTGCGTTTCCGACGTCCGTGTACCAGACCACCATCTTCTTCCTCTTCTTCTTCTTCTTCCAAATCTCCCGCGGTAGAATGACCAAGAGCGTTTTTGACTGAACGTGTCGTTATGTCGAACTCACGGCTGCGCCCCCAGGCAGGTTGCTTGAATCTCCACATCAATCACGAGGGTCGGGAAGGACAGATATCAGTCAATACCTTCGACAGCCAGTGCATCAACCTGGGGAGTACTGTGTGAGCCGTACTATACGATATCGGGACGAAGTGATGCGTGCTGACCAGTCATATGGATAATCTTCTTGATTAAAGTGGGCGGTGAGGAAGAAAGCTATCCGCCACAAATCATGAGTGATACTCAATGGAAGCCTAGAACCAAGCAGCAACGTACAATCAATGAAGCCATTCCAAGCCGATACCGATACCCTCCTCGCAGTCTCAACTGTTCCTCCGATAACGACGAGTTTCTGGGGGTGAAATGCGTTAATGAATCGCGTTTGAAATTATAGATACCGACCAGTGTATCTTGAAGAGCGCCAGTGGTAGTTGTTAGAGGCGAAAGCATGCTTTTGACCACGTCCATCTTACAGGAGGGATGATGAAGGGGAGGAAAGAAGAAGCCTGGTGGGCGGCGCTAAGGGGTGCTTTCTACTATATATATATCAGACCGGCGTTCAATATTCCAACTCGTAATAACTGGCCTCGAGGCTCGGTTACGCCCATCCTACGTCCTCCTGGCGTTTCTTCCCGGCGGCTATTTATGCCCCACGTTTTGCTTTGCGGACCCGCCACCTCGCCACGCTACCCTTGCTTGACTCACCCCTATTTCACATCATAGAACTCCAACCAGTAAGAACCGAGAACCACAGAAGACGGACAGTGAACGGATTCGGCTCAATTTTTAGCGAGCCGCACGTGGGTTATATTTCGCTTGCGCGTACCTCAGGCTCACTTCATACTTAAGACTAACCGACGTCAAGGGAAAACAAAAACGTGTAGCTAATATCCCCGCCCCTCGGACCGAAATGACAACCTCGAGCTGTACTTAAATGCGAGCGAGAAGGTTTGTAGATGGACAATACTAAGCAATAACAGTGATACACCGCGGAATAAAAGACAGCTCGAACGTCAAAGCGTCTCAGAGTAATTCAAACCAAATCATCCGATCTTTGGGCGTTTTCGAAGATCTCTATCTTCTGATTGGCCCTTAATCCCGCATTTGTTTGTCCCAAATTCCCGCTCGCTCCCTTCGGTGGGAAAGCAGTCTTTCTTGTTACGTTACTTGGAAGAAGATCGACCATATTACCTACATAGCGGAACCTACAATTACGGCAAAAAATTCCATCAAACTGAAGGCAATCTGAGGGACAAACAAATAAAACGGAGAGCGCCCACGGAAGTCTCGGAGAATATTGACCTTTCATCGGTTGAGTCAAATCCCAGCGAAACCTTCAAGCTTCATTAATCATTCCTCACGAAATCTCAGAGGGTCTGTGAATCCGTGGCGGGTCTCGCAGAGGTACCATCCATCTCTGGTGGTTCTCTATTTTCGACACTGTCCCCACAACATGCGTTAAATTCGGGGTGAAAACCAGGGTTGTGTTCGGAACGAGGCCACGAGTTGCGTATTTGCGCAAGCTCTACGCCTCTGTGAGAACTCGGAAACATGTATGACAGTATAAATTCAACCCCATCCCCTTAAAGATACAGCGTGGGACGAAAACGAACGGGCTCGAGATACGCCGCTCCCACGGGGAAATAGGTATTCAGGACGCGTTCAGCCAGGACAGCCATGGAAATAGGCGATTGCTGTTCAAAAGCATATACGATCACTCTAAGACCACCCATATGACCAGAAAAGCTGTGAAATTCGCGAGGAAAGCCCATATTCGAGGGTACAAACATTGAAGATCCGCTAGGGGCGAAATGTTACAAACGGAGAATCCAAATTGGCATGCCGTTGGCTTACACTCTTGTGACACCTTTTGGAATGGAGATCAGGTCGCAGTATTGATGATGGATCAATCACCTACAGACCAAGATTAGATTAAGGAATCTGTCTACTTGTGGGGGAAATCATGACTGCGAAAATAGCAGGCAGATATGATGGACAAACATGGTCCTGATCCTTCCATTCTGTTCTACAGCATTTATAAGCGCCCTCCTAGCTCCACATACAAATTATAAACTTATCTTTGGCAGGTGAACAGATTTTTTCTACAGCTTTCGACTTTCGAAGACGGCGGCCACGGGAAAGAGGGCGCTCCCTATGGCGCGAAGCGCCTGCTTCTTCGATAGAGAGTGAGGGAATCTCATTTCCTCAACTCGAATCATCGACAATTGATACCGGACCTTGAGTTCCGAGAAGAATGGATATATCGACAGAGATTTGGGGTGTTTGGCTATGAATAGTTCTAGTGAGGCTCAGCAAGAGAACATATGGAGATTTCAACAACGCACCCTCGATGATTATCGATTCTATGAACACTGGAGTTGCTCAAGTACCCTAGAACAACACGGTAAAATCAAGACGAACCAATTGGAGAATAGGGTGGTTCGAAGCATTCACATACTGTCGAGGGCCTATGAAAGGCATCATAAACGTTCCCGATAACCCATTTACTGCTCCTTCCAGGTATTCTCATTTCTAAAGGGAAAGGGGGTGACTACTCAGGAACGACTCCTGACGCGGAAATGGTCGACGAGCCTGGTTGGCGTTGTAGGTAACAATGTAGAACAAAGCGTCGGATTGATTACGTGTAGACGTCGGATAGAGTTTATGGAAGCTCATTCCCATGACAGGATGACTCGAGTCAATGCCGACGTTTGGCCAACCCCTGAAGCGAATGCCCACCGACCAAGTGAAACATGATCCAGCTTAAGAAGTATCGTCGTTGATAAGCTCCAAAGATAAGTCAGATATCAGACAATGTCGAATGAAGTTGGCCGATGTGTCAAATGTGTAAATGACGAGCCAGTACAAAGGATATCGAACTACTACCCATTCCTTGGCACTACTCGGATACCGAGAGACCAGAGCAGTCGCAGTCCGCAAGATAGAAGCATATGGCGAATTACAAGCTTTTTAGGCTAAAGACTCTTCTAGTGGTGTATGAAGCTCTTGGTGAGTTATGGAAATTGGGATCGGGACGAAGTCGGAGGCGTGCTTTGAAACCAGGCAATGCGATGTATAGAACGTCAACGAGTAACTTGTACGACCTGAAATCGCGAGCGAAAAGGATGGAGATTCCCATGGAGGTTAAGGAGGGATGTGTGGGTCCAGAATCTGCCAAATCATCTTCTTTTGGGAGTTTTTAAGCGAAACTGAGAGCAGGAAACTTCAAGGAGTTACTGTCGATACTAGCAAGTCGATAGCGTTGCGATAGGAGGCTGAAGGCTGTACTTCCGGATCGATCGATCCAAGTTACGGAATAAACGGCTCCACTAGGTTCAACGCATGTGCTGCAAAACGAGAATCGTGATGGCAAGATAATGGTACGAGGAGGAAAGGTGTGACAGCTGTGACACATTCTCAGCTTCGATGTCCCACGGCCAAATAAGGCCACACATCATTCGCTTTTGCTCCAAACGCTATCATCAAGTCGTGAGGAAAGGATAGCTGTATTCTTTTTACATTCTCTGCTAAGATGAGCGCTTGAACATTTCAACGTTGTGCGCTTGCCAATTAGCATTCTTCCTGATTCGTACTCACAACGAACTCTGTAGAACCATGAACGATCGGTTATTCCTATCGGGGCCACTCACTTCATCCAAGTCCAAATGGAATCTTGACCAGAAGGCACAACGTTTTTGTGAAAGCTTGGCTTTATCCCAAACGGATCAAACTCATTAATATCTGTGCTTCATCGATGAATCAAGACGAAGGAGCTATCACTATTCTCCCGTAGACCGTGTCTGCTCCACGAGGAACGGACGCCGGGTCGAACAATCTACCAAATGGTACGTTTTCCTTGGTGGGTCGGGCTAATCAGTCCATTTTGGATTTGCAGCTCACTGTCTTCGACTCACCTTGTCTGTATTCAATACTATGTGTGTTGTCGCACCCACTGGATGGATGTGGAAAAAGGTGCGCCTCATATTATGCCCTTCTTCATCCTGAAATATTTAACACGATTCCGTAGCGAGGACAATGCCGTCGCAATCTCACATCTGAAGAAGATTCTTCCGCACTGCTGAAGTTGTACGTACATACTGCTCTATGGTTCGCGAGCCATGTACAAGCCTCCATCCGTTCCCCTCCGCGAGGAAATCGTCCGAAATACAACACCTCTCCGCGATTGGTTTACCATCTACTGGCACGTTCGGACTGTTCCTCTATTGTTACGCCGCGATGGGCCACTGTGTCACTATATACATCTGATAAAGAGAAGAATGACGCGGTCGTCGTGAGAGGTTGGAAGGCCGAAAACTGCTCGCTGAGAACTCGAATCTGACGGTTGCTACCTAAATTCTAGTTTGTTCCCTTACGTACAAGGTGAGTTCATTTATATGATTCTATTTATCCTGTGCATAATTATAATCTCAGTCCTAGAGACTATGAAGACACAATCCTATCAGTTCAGTCATCGTTCTCCATTTCCACAACTCCGAGTCGGGTTCGTACTCACAGGTATGTCATATCGTGTTCGCTTCTACTTCACGCTACGCATTCAAGGCCGCCACCCTCCGAGGAATCCGCTGGTAAAGAAACACAATCCATACCGGTTAACACCCGTAGAACTATACGAACGGTTACAATCGGAAGCGACGTACTGAGAACGCACGGTGCAGGGTCTCTGTTGGTTGGTACGGCGGACACGGTGGCGACAAAGAGGCAGATGAGAAGAGTGAGGTGAGAAGAGGACATGTTCGCTGGAAAGGGCTTATTGGTAGGGTTGATTCTGTGGTACGTGGTTGTCCAGGACGCTATTTAAACCGGAAATTCAAGCTTATGGCCGGACGAGTCCCGTACTCAGACGGGAAGCGTACCTGGATCGTTAAACGAGAGATGGGATCATCTACCTACAGCAGTATCTTGACAGCGGTAAAATAAAACACGATCCACACAAGGTCCGCATCATATAGATGATTACTCCTCTGGGCTCGGCGTTTCAATCCAGAAGACCAAACGCGCATAGTAGTTTCTGATACCAGGTAACGTTCAACTCGGCTACTTCACATATATCATATCATACGTACAAAACTTAGTTGTAATCGAAATGCCAAGCTTAACATAAGTAGATAGATGGTCATAATCAGTTGGCTGTGTTAATGAGATGAGGAATGATCTTTTCCTCATCTCCCACCAACTGGTTGAAGTTCGATATAGGAAATCGATTGAACTCCAGCCCTCTGAAAGAGAGCGTGCGCAATTACGTCTCACCCCGCCCCCCAGTCCCTCTCTCTACCATCGTTACAGAGAATAATGTCACTATTTGGCTGGATATTCCTGGCTGTCTTTAACATCTCATTACTACTCTATCGCCATGCCCAAGTTAACGTCTGGAGCCCTTCGGAACTTCCGTACAGTACGTGACCCGGGATGAATGTTCACAATCGATGAGAGCTGCTGACTCGCAGAGGCATCATTAGCATATATCGGAGACGACTATCCTATCGAGTTACCTATCGCACAGCAACTCGATCTTGTCGCAATGACCCTTCAAGAAACCACCCACTACTCTCTCAACGCCTCAGACCCGATTACCTCAGCGGAATGGTTTACCTTAATGAACAATCCCTATGGTTTTGGACGCGTCAATCTGGGCAGTAATCATCGTCTCTTGACCGTCGTATTCTGGCATCAGATGCACTGTATTTCCGAGATGGCAAGAGCAATTATGAACCGTAGCCATCCCGAAGCTGTTCGAGGTCACATCCAGCACTGTCTCAATTACCTTCGACAGTCTTTTTTGTGTGACGCGGATTATATGTTGGAGGCGGGGGACTTTATGGAAAGGGATTTTGAGAGGGAGCGGGTTGCGGATACGAGGGTCTGTAGAAATTGGGAAGCTGTGATGCAGGACATGGAGCACCGCATGGAGGTATCTGTTGAGTGGAGAACCCTGATGGCTTAAAATGGACTAAGCGAACCTAGATTGATACCGTACGTATAAGCCGGAGTATCAAACTTAATATTTTAATTGTGAATTAGGGTAATTTGTTAACCACCTCCGGCGGAGGGTTCCTACGGATATACTTAATATGTACTTATCAGAAAGAGTATTCCTGATCAAATCCTCGATGTTCTCCATCTCCTCTGTGCTTTCCCCTCGTACAGAAATTAGGTACAGAGAGCTTCCCAGCGAAACTTCTCTCCTGGAATCCCCTCAATCCCGTGAGAATAAACGTCCGCGGCCGAGAGTTATCGCTGTTGGGATATGCATCCTATGCACCTTGGTTAACCTTTTCCTCATCAGAGGTCCTTCCAGCACGACTAACAGCTTCCCACTTCTCTCTCGTACATCAAACGGATTGTACACCCGACGTCAAATCGACTCTCTTCGTCGTCCGTCACAGTTTATTGGGCTGCAGAACGTTCATCGAGGAACTCCTCCACCTTCCCTTTCTACCACAATTTACGCACACGTTATTTCACCGGTCAGCAAGAATAAACCTTCCGAAGTGTACGGGAACGATCCAAAGTCGTATTTTAGCCCTCATGGTCTTGGTACCATCTCCCCGGAAGATCGTCAGATTAAAGTCTCGGATAGCGTGAGTGGTATCTGTTTTCTTAGAGCACGTTTGATCCCCTTCCTATTTTGGAAGACCTCAACGATAATGCAATTCAGGGTTATGGATTTCGGGATGGAGGTTTGTGAACTTCACATATCCATTCCAAAAGCAACCAACTCTTCCTCCGAGCCATCCCTCAAGTTCCCTTCTGTGCCTTTAAACATCCACCTACTTGACAAACCGGAAATGTTATACGCCGACACGTTATCCTACTCTACCCGCCCTACCCGAAAACAGCTCTTCGCTCGGGTGCGACTGGAGTACGGAATGGAGTGGAG
Source organism: Marasmius oreades (assembly GCF_018924745.1). NCBI lineage: Eukaryota > Fungi > Basidiomycota > Agaricomycetes > Agaricales > Marasmiaceae > Marasmius > Marasmius oreades. The sequence continues at coordinate 5,983,856 of NC_057323.1, forward strand.
TCATCATTTTGGATGTAGCATGGATGATCTTCTCACTTTCGAAATTTCCTGCCCGCCTCCACATTATAGCAACGTTAAATCGGATGTATGCGAGCTGGGTTGGTGGCAGGATAAGGAGAATCCGTCACCAGGTGCGCCTTTCTTCGAATAACAGACATCTGAGACATGATATCTGAATTATTTCGACAGGTATCACGCTCATTCAACATTCTACCCGTTGAGTAGATACAAAGTAGGTATGTTCTTCTACGAGTGCTGATCTTCTACGAGTTTCTATGCATCTCATTCTTATCGGTGTCTGTACTACATCAACTTACTATATCAATTCGACGTTTGCTAAAAGCCTTTAAGCCCAACTGAGAAAGCCGGAATACCGCTCGGCCACAAAAACTCAATCACCCGGCATACCGGAAATTCCCATCAAGCCGGAAGTCCGAAGGTTGGCGATTAAGTACTATGACGATTAATGCGAACCTGCCATGGCTAGACACCATCTAAAGTTAGAAGGTCTCTTGGTGATTCGAGTGATCATCACGACTCGGTACGCCCGCAGGCACTGGGTAACATGTCAAACAAAGTCCTTACAGTGAGTTCCTAGATTCCTACCCCGGATAATCCCTCTTTTGTCCTCACGGAAATGCGACGTAAACAATCACCCATGATGGTGGCAATTGTCATACATAAGTTGACAGGTGGAAGAAAACGAGGGTGTTTTACTTACGATCGGAGTTTATTCCACCCACATCCGCGTTTCCTCGACCCAATACCCCCCCTCCAGAAGAATCAGAAAGCAAATGGGCGATATTTCTGACCCTACGTCCTGGGCTCCGGTCAACGAATCATCTTGGGATCTACTTAATGACAGTGTCAACCTTATTGGATCGACAACCATATGCGGCGTGAGTCTTTACGTTTTGTTTCCGTCAAAGAAAGTAATCGAACGATTGAACCCTGAAGGTATCCTATGGCGTAGCTTTAACTCTCCTCCTAGTCTGCGCAATTACCTTTCGAAGGAACTTACGAAACTCCCGCGCCGGGCTTTACCAAATGCTTTACATTTCCTTCATGTTCATCCTAGGAACGATATACATCGCATCGAACGCTCGGACGATGGAACTCTCCTATGTCTTGAATCGAAACTACCCTGGAGGCCCCGCCCAGTACAGTTATTATATTTATTCACAACCTATTACGATCGTGGGATTGGTTGCATTTTTCGGAGCGAATTGGATGTCGGATGCATTGCTGGTAAGTACACCAGTCAGTTTAAGTTGCTCTATCATCCAAGGAAACCGTCCTGACGCACAGTTCCCTGGCTCCTCTTAGCTTTGGAGACTCTTTATTATATATGCAAGTTCTCCATATCGGCTTCCGGTCATCGTGTTCCCGAGTTTGCTCTTCCTCGCCTCTCTATGTAAGTATCCGTTCCTTTCACGATTATTCGCAACTCAAACAAAGGATGGCGCATTAGCTATGAGTATTATCACCATCGTCACATCCACGCAGCCGAATTCGTCTTTTTGGGCGACGAACGCCGTTCAATTCGCTTTAGCCTATTACTCCCTTACTGTGTCATTCACCATTATTTCAACTGTATTGATGCTGGTACAGCTATTTATCTTCCGAAGACGGTTCATGGAGTATCTTGGTACGCCAACTTTGTTCTCCTACCGCGAGGACTGACTCTTATGCTCTAATGAAGGCGAGGAATACGCGGATAGATACACCAGCATAGGAGCAATGCTCATCGAGTCATCGGCCTTGTATACAGTGTGGTCGATCATATTCCTTGGCCTCTACATCGTCAATCATCCCGTACAGTATGTCTTCCTCGCGTCCCTCGCCGAAGTCCAGGTGCGTGAGGTCTTTACCAGAAAAACTCTACACAGAGAACTGACTGGGATTGGTTGTTTTTTTTTGGTATTCACGGCCATGATCAGATTATATCCCCTCTCCTAATTATCTTACGGGTTTTTCAACGGAAAGCCTGGGATTCCTCCACAGAAGCGACTCTAACGTCCCTTCAAGTCCGGACCGGCACTCAGAATCGGAGTATGTTCCAACGTTCGTCACTAGAGGCTGGAGTTTCCACTTCGGAGAGTATGAAATCCAGCACGTTACGTGTAGTAAAACAAGAGGAGAGTTTCACGGCACCCCCATAATCAACGAGGAGTTACCAAGAAGAGTAAACTTTTCTCAATACATAAAGATATCCGAGGCGTCGGTATCACCAGTATCTATTACCTTCGGTCTATTATGTACTTAGACCATGAACCATTATCATCCATATGTTTATAATCCTAGATTCGAATCCTCCATCCCTTCATGCTGTTTATAATTCTCCTCCGCCGCCCCATACACCAAACTCCAATCCCTACATACCGTCTCGTACTGTCGACCCGACTGTGCGCCTTCGTTCTTCGTCGACTCCAATCTCAAGTTCATTCGGCACAAAATCTGCTGTCGAAGATAATTCAAACAATGCCGAAGGCGAGGGGATGGCGGCAGCGGAGGGTCGACAACGTATTCTTCATGATAAATCTCGAGGCACTTGAGTTGGTGGAAAAGCGAAACTGTGAAAGGGATCGTCTCCGTGTGATTATCCGCCCCATCGGGACCCAGGCCTGCGTTTGGTATCTCGAAACGGACCGTATGTCCTCCCGACGGCATAAGCTTCTTCCAGTCGCGTTGGCCAGCAGAGTCGAGGGTGTAGTGACTAGTTCCGAAGATCGACATCCCTACGAATTCCATACCATGAAAATGTTCGTCCCATTTCTGTAGTTGATCTGGATTGATCCAAGGAAGCTGAAGCTTAACATGGGGCCAGCCAGAAACGAAAGGATACCTTCTCACCTGAGAGCGGATCTGAGACGCCAAGTATCGATGAAACACCGTTCAGGACGACAACGAGGAGGGAGAACGACGTGGGGTTTCGCATATCGCAAGGGTTGCCAATGTAGACAAGGTATCCAAAACGTAACTCACGATCATGCTTACAGTAAAGGGACCCAGCCGATTGCAGCAGCCTTGGATACAATTGGACACCCATCCTCGATTTGATGCGCCACCGCCAAGGAGATCCGCCCATGTCAATTCGTAGCCCATGGCCTACTGATTTGAATTCTTTTGGCGAGGGTGAGTCATTGCATCTAATCATCTTGAGCTACGCCGGTAGGCAGTGCGACCAAGTATAATCGATTAATTCATCGGGGGCAAGTCATTCCAAACCAAAACAAGTCTGAAACATAAAAATAATCGCGTATTAGTTGTGATTTACTCGGGCGAATCGACAGAATTAACACCTGCTTGACGGCCGGGAGGTAGGAGGGAACATCCGGTGCGGTTTATCCGGAGATACTAAGAGGGTCTCGACTCTCGGCGCTCTTCCCGCTGTCAGTGCCAGACTACGCTGTAGGTTGATTCTGTTGATGACAGGTTCATCCACCTCTGATCTATATCAGAATCACGAGAGAATACAGCCAAGGAGAGAAGCACATACCACCCCACGAAAACATGAACGATTCGGAAAGATACCGCAGTTTCGGTCGTAATCTCGACTCTCGAGATACAAAGCCATACAACGCCACATACTCAAGCGAATCTATGTCAGATATACCGACCTGATCGTTTCAGTGGGTGGTCGTTGCCTGGTGCGTTATTAGCACATCCACGTCGCGTTAATCGAGATTAGATCGTTACCGTTCAGTTCACCCTAAACTGTCCTGACTTGTCTTTCTAACGCTGGCGATAATTATAGTACAGAGTGGAATCTGGTCCGTGAATGACTTGCCTACCAGTTAACTTGTAAGTCTTCCAGATCCCTGTTCAATTTCAATCCTAAGAATTTGGCAGATTGCACGTGTGTGCTGTATCCACCCGAGGCCGGGAATCTAGACAATTCTTTGTTGTGACAATTGATAGGTACTATCTCATATGATCTATGAGCCGCTTTTGAGAAAGAAACCACTGGATGGAGGGGGCATACTAAATGCATCTGCGGTAAGCTGTTGATTTAGTAATATAAAGACCAAACATCTCAACAGTCTCCCATATGATCTTGGTAGTCCATCGAAATTTAACATCTTGGAATGTTAGGGGAGGCGCAGACAAACTGACGTCCCGTGCCAAGATAAATCGCGATGGTACAAGGTTTCGACCGCAAAAGACGACGTAAACATCGACTATTTTTTGCTCACTGCTTTCTGTCCTTGAAGGTACGTTTATAAATATCGAGGGTGGTCGATAAACCACGATACGCACCGTTTATCCACCTCAGGCGTCTTGCGCTGCCATGTGCAGTAGAGCCCAAGTGCTGATGGCCGCCGTGGTTCTACCAAGCATGATTATTGAACGCGTAATCAAGCGATATTCCAAAGTCGAAAACAGTAACTGCTTCGAAAACAAAACTTGGAGTTACTGTTTGGACATTTTAGTTTTTATTCCCGAAGGGTTATACACCTCATCATAATCTAGCCTCCACTCGGCATGCATACCTAACCGAGATATAATTCAAAATTAGCAAAACGAAGGACAATACCCCACTGCTTGAGGATTAATAACTTCTTTCTGGCTTCCAATAAGTCGATGTCGCACGAAAGAGGAAAAGTCAGAGACGGGACCCAGAAGCGAAGAAGATGATGGCTCAGAAGAACTCCAAGATTGACGAAGGTGGAACGGGCCCCGGAGTCGGAGTTCCACATCATACGCAGTGTGTGATGTACAATATGGTTCAAATAATACGTTGCCCGCCTAGCTCAATCGGATAGAGCGTCAGACTCTTATGTCCAGAACGAGCCGCTGTTGATCTGAAGGCTGCGAGTTCGACCCTCGCGGTGGGCTATAGTTGCTGTCTCAGGATTTTTGTACTCCTTATCATTATAGAGAAATTTTTCGCTTTCCTCGCTGTCGCTACTAGCAGCGTCACGCCCAACACAGCACGTAGCGTTTTGAGCCATGACCGTGCACGCTATACCCGAACTTCAAGCCAAAAGACTGAGTCAACTTCAAGTACTCGATTGATACTTGATCGAGGCAGTTTAGTAATTCAGTCGTGCTTAACAGCTTCTAAAATCCCGCGCATCTACCGTATTTGATCCACATCACTGGCTCACTGAGTCATCACCCATACTCTCCGTTTCCGTTCCAAGTTGTCCTCGTTCGGTACGTATCTTGCACTCTTGTCCAAGTCTTCCGATTCCACCTGTAACTTGTTCAATAAGGTTAACTTCAAATCGTCAGACTACTGTTCAATGCCTTGCGAACGAACAAGGAACGAAACATTACGAAACATTACGGTTGCCACGGCCACGATTGAATTGGACCAGAGTTCCTGACGGGAACGTGCCAGGAACCTTCAGAAGCCATATGGTAAGTGTGAATCGTGGCCAGCAATCTTCCTTGTCACCCACAGCGTCGCCCTCAGAGCAGGATAACTCTCTTTATAACATGGTTCTGGGTAGCCCCAATTACTCATCAGCTTCAGAAAGCTCCGCTCCTTCGCCTTCTCATCAACAACAACCGGAACTTCCATCTTCATCACCCTTGGTCCTATATCGTCTTAGGTCGGAAGGCGACACCCTCGAACCACGAAATGCTGCAACTTTCAGTCCTGGAGACTCCACACCAGTTGCCCCGCAGGAAAACGGACTCCCACACGCTGCCCTGTTTTCCAGGAAATCTTCCTCGTCATCAGTAACCGTTGCCTCCTATCCGAACGCCCCACGAGTCTTCATTCCGTACGAATACGATCCCTCCTTAGATAACCAGAAAGCCGACGATGACGAAGACTTCCTCCATGATCCAAAGGCGTCTCAGGATTTGGAAAAGAGTGTTCCGAGATCCTCCTCCGTTTTAAGTTGGAGAGGGTTCAAGAACATAGGTCTCCTCGTTATCCTCGTTCTGGGTCTACTTTCGCTTTTCTTGATTTATCCGATCGTCAAGCACTTTCAGGATGCTGCACGAAATAAGGGAATTGCGAATAATAATAATAATGCGTGCGTTGCCTTGTTCAATTCACTTCTTATTCTGCATCTCACTGTTAGCTGGATCATAGCGCGAACGTGACTGGACAAAACCCTCGGTTCAACAAACTCGACCATCTTATCGATCCGGATACCCCAGAGGAAGCTACGACTCGCATGGGTTTCGATGGCGAACGGTATCAACTCGTCTTTTCAGACGAATTCAACCAACCCGGGCGAACCTTCTATCCTGGAGACGACCCGTATTTTGAAGCTATGGATATGTGGTATGGTGTTACGCAAGATCTAGAGTGGTATGATCCGCAACAGGTGACGACAAGGGATGGCGCGTTGGTTATCACGATGGATTCTACAAATACCACGCAACCCGGAAAGACGCCTGGATCTACAGCTCCCTTCAAGACTGAAGACAATTATGGTTTGGGTTTTCGGAGCGGAATGTTACAGACCTGGAACAAGTTTTGCTTCACCAGTATGTTACGATGTTGATATCATTACGGTGTCTTCGGTTCGCTTATGGAGTTTCTTACACTCAGGTGGATACATTGAGGTTTCCCTCATTCTGCCGGGACCGAATAGCGGGCAAAACGGGTATTGGCCTGGCGCCTGGACCATGGGGAACCTCGGAAGGCCTGGTTACAGAGCTACAACTGACGCCATGTGGCCCTACTCGTGAGTGCTTGACCTTTTTCCTCCCCGATATTTACTCACTCTCGCGATGTGTAGGTACGACGAATGCGACCTTGGCACCTTCCCCAACCAAACTGAGAAAGGAACAACAGGACTTCTCCTCAAAGACAACGCTTGGCCGCAGTTCGACAGTAAATTGAGCGTTTTGAATGGCCAGAGACTCAGGTAAGATATAGAATGGTCAAGTATTTGACCGAACCACAACTCATAGAGATGTTATTAGCGCTTGCACTTGCCCGAACTCGGACCATCCAGGACCATTTGGGAAGTTCGATCAGAGTGATACAAATCCGAGGTACCGAGGAAGAGGAGTACCCGAAATCGACATCCTTGAAGTACAGAAAGATGACCAGAGTCCAGGGAATGTGGCCAGTCAAAGTGCGCAGTTTGCGCCGTTTAGCCGTGATTACCAGGTCGACATGGCGAGTTATAATCTCTTTTTTTTATGCTTCTGGTTACCGTTCTCATATCCGACTATAGTCGGGATACACGATTTTTGACCAGTCCAGAACTCACCCGAACGGGTGGAACGGTTCACCACTTCAACAAGCTGTATCTGGTCTTACCAGGGTTCCGGACGATGGATTCCAGGGTGCTCCGAATCGAAGATTTGTTACGTATGGTGCGTGTAGTTCGTAAGCTTCTCTGGAGCCGTAGACAGTATGGCTAAAGAACTTGTTCGTTTGTTCTAGGCTTCGAATATTGGGCGGACCCGAGCAATCGCGACAACGGATTCATAACTTGGCAGGTGGATGGGAAACAATCCGTGAAGATGGTACCCAAGGCCGTTGGCCCTGATACAGGCAATGGTGGAAGCGGCGTCGGGCAACGATTAGTTCCTGAGGAGCCGATGTCAATTGTGCTTAACCTCGGGATAAGCAGTACGTGTCCTTCTCGCTGTCAAGGGACGTTGACATGAACCCCGTTGAATAGATAACTGGGCACCACCTCAATTTGAGACTCTCACGTTCCCAGCAGAGATGTTGTTCGACTATGTCCGGGTTTATCAGAGAGAAGGGAAGACCAACGTCGGCTGTAGTCCTAAAGACTTCCCAACTGCGGATTATATCAACCGACATATGGATCAGTATACCAGTTCGTCATCCTTGGCTGTATAATCTTGGCCGCTGCTCACCGGGTTATCTTGTCAGATATCAACAAAACGGTCTGGGAATACGAAAAACCGCGAAATCGATTGGTAAGAAAACTCGTTAAATCCTCTCCCACCCAATGGGACTGATTTCATGTCTTCTAGTACGATGGTCCTTGTTAGTAATGGCTGGCGGTCGTAGAGTCGTATACGTGTTCTAGGGGATACGTCAAACTTTGTATTAAATATTTCCTAACCGCTCTGAGGATCTCCGTTTCAATCATCTACACTCAGGGTTGCCACCGTAAAGAGTATATAAATCAAGCAGAGTATGTATAGTTTTGACAGATGAACATATACTACAAATGCCATTATCTTAATTGCGTATATAATGCACAAGGGAGCCAAAGAACGAGTACTAATCAATGATAGTGAATAAGTTAGGATAGCGAGTGTTTTACTAGCACAAATTTATGCAAAAGATCAATAACCCCAAAGATAAGCATGTAGAGCAAAGAGCGGGTCTGTCAGTGCTAGCAGCCGCCCTCGTACTGCGAAGGATTCGAGTAAGTATCCTGCGTAGCTACGGGAAACGAATCAACTCACCAGACGGTTCCTAGGTGTCCCTCCCTCCCATTTTGATTTCGTTTCCCAATCTAATGATTCATGGTCAATTATTCGCCCCGCTCGTGGTAAGAGAAGGTAGACTGACCCGAATACTCATCAATATGCTTCTTGATATAGTCCATCGTCGGATAGTCCTTGGGATCACACCCAACGTTCTTGTGCCCTACTCTCTGGTATACCCGGATATAATCGAAGAGCATCTCCGATGGGAACTGGAGGCTGGTATAGTCGATCTGGGCCCAGTTATCTAGAGATGATCAGTTCAGCATTACCAAACAGCGTCAAGTGGTGACTGGCGACTTACTACTTATGCCCAAGTTCAAAATGAGGGCCATAGGCTCCTCCGGAATAGTTCTCTGCCCAACGAGACTTCCCTCAGGTCCCATGTCAGGTCCGACAGCCTTAGGTAAGAGCTGCACGGAAGGTTTTCCGTCAACCTGCCAGGTGATGAATCCGTTGTCACGATCGTTGGGATCAGCCCAGTACTCGAAGCCTGTTGAGCGTGTACGGTTAGTCATTGGTGCGAGGAAACAAAGGGGGAGGGAAAACTCGCCATAGGTAACGTATCGTGGATTGGGAGCTCTCTGGAATCCTGCATCTGGAACCCTCGTAAGTCCTGAGACGGCTTGTTGCAACGGTGAGCCGCTGTAACCGTTCGGATGGGTAATGGAGGGGTCGTAGATCGTGTACCCAGCCTGTTGGAAGATACAGTTAGCGGGAGCGATCGAATCAGAAAAAGACGGGAAGCGTGGACCTTGTCGACAAGATATTGATGAGTGAACGGGGCGAACTGCGCGCTTTGACTAGCTACATTTCCGGGAGCCACATCGTTGTGCTGGATTTCAATGATGTCGATTTCGGGTGCTCCTCTTCCCCGGTATCGTTGCGTTCCGCCAAAGTTACCCCAAGGGCCGGGGTGGTCAGAGTTGGGGCATGTGCATGCGCTGTCACAGATAAGTTAACAGTTACGGCCTATCGTAAGACGGTATAAACACACCTTAGCCGTTGCCCGTTTAATACGCTGAGCTTCATATCGAATTCTTTCCATCCATTCGGGAGATCAAAAGCAGCCGGAGGGCCCGATTGGTCTTTATATGATTGATTAGGGAAGGTTCCGACATCACATTCGTCGTACCTGTTGCAAAAGGAAAGGTAAGTACTGAGAAGGAGGAGGTGAAAGGAACACGTACGAGTACGGCCACATAGCATCCGTCGTAGCTCTATACCCAGGCCGGCCTAAGTTTCCCATCATCCAAGCACCAGGCCAATACCCGTTTTGAGCGGAATTATGGGGAAGCTGGACGGCAATTTCGATGTATCCACCTTAAAGAGATCATGCTTTAAAACAACGAAAAGGAAACCGAAGAAAGAACTCAACTCGTAAAGCAAAACTTGTTCCAGCTCTGCAACATCCCACTTCTGTAAGTAAGATTGTGATTATCATCCTTCGTAAACGGCGCTGTTGACCCTTTTGTCAGATTCGGTTGTGTCACCGTTTCCGAATCAGCATCGATCGTAATTACGAGTGCGCCGTCCCGGGTGCTGACCTGTTGGGGGTCGTACCATTCCAGATCGCCTGTCACGCCGTACCAAAAGTCCATGGCCTCGAGGTACGGGTCATCTCCAGGGTAAAACGTCCGACCCTCTTCGGTGAATTCGTCAGAGTAGACGAGTTCGTAGGGCTGTCCGTCGAATCCTGTACGCGTTCGAGCATCTTGAGGTGTATCCGGGTCGACGAGTTCGCGGGTGATAGTGAGGACTGGGGTTTGGCCGGTTCCGTTGACGCTGTGAAAGATATTGAGTGAACGGAAATGTGTGTGAGGCGATGAAAGACGTACTGGATGTTGTCTGCAATGTTCTTTCGTATGACATCCTGCCTGTAATTGTCGACCACGGGGTATACGAGGAAGAGTCCGAGAAAGGCGATAACCAGCACAACCAACATCCCGACGTTCCAAAGCCCTCTCATAGTCAACCCGTTACTCGATTTTATCACTTTCCTCGTCTCCTCCTTGGAATATTTGGGATCGTGGAGTAGGTCTTCTTCGTCGTTAAGGGAGTCTTGGACTGGGTCGTACTCGTAGGGAACGAGACCTCTGGGGGCGTTCACCGGGAGCTGAGCAGAGGTGGAGGAAGGAGTATTGGAGAAGAGCGCTGCATGTGGACCTATTCGTTGGCGAGCGCTGCCCGACGAACTGGTGGAGTCATGATGTCGAAACGAGGGATATTTGTTGTCGTCACTGCCGAGCATGGAAGGGCTTTCGGATAGATGAGACATGGCAGAGTTTCGATTACTTCCAGGCTCGTTTTCGGATGCTAGACGATAGAGGACCATCCGTCCTGGTTTGGAAAGGACAGACGATGCTGGGGAGGCGTGGCGAGGCACTAAGCTGCTAGTTGATGTCGACCTGGATGGGCCAGTTGGGTAATTAGGGCTACCGGAAACCATGTTGGAGGATGCTGAAGGGTTGAACGGGTCGTTTTTGCCGTCGTCTTGGAAGAATTGGTTGGGGTCGGTCATCGTAGACCGCTTGCGGGAGGGAAACGGGGAAAAAATTTGCGCGTGTTACGACCAGGGGCATCTTTTATTATTAACACGGGCGGTGTCCAAGTCACATGACTGCGGGACGAATATCAAATAGATAACAAATACCAGATGTGAAAAACGAAATGGATAGGAGAATAAGTACTCTGTAAGATGCTCGGGTGAAACGCAAATCTGGAGGGAGGGACACAGTCAGTCCATGTTTTATGAGATAACAGGTAGAGCGAAGCTAGAGTGGTGGGTTAGATCTTCAGAGCTCGGGAATCTTACGTTGGGATGCATCAAGTTGAAAGTCGACTGACCGGCGTCCTGTTGCCTTGACGCTTGACATCTGCAATGCAAAAGGGTTAGGCTGCTCTGGATTGCGGACTTACGCGTCAAACATACTCGTCTCCAGCGGGAAATCGTGAAATGGACACAAATCCGTCACTTCCTTTGTTCGTGTGGTTCATTCATGGGTTATAATTTCATTCCTTTATTCACGCATGGTGTCCGAATAGTGGCGCCGAAAATTTTTGCCTTTGACAGTAAGACAACGACGCGCCTCTCATCCTTACCACAATCTCCAGCGCAGCGCTCAGCATTCAGTCTTCGTATCATTCTTATTTCCATCCTTGCTGCAATCTAAGTTTCCTTTCGCAAACTTCACAAACTTCGACGAATAGTTTCCCACCTTCCTGCCGCGGATGTACACTCAATTACGCTGGCCCGATCGACCACGCATCGTCATCTGTACCAACGTTTGAACGTAGTGCGTCTTCATTGCTGTCCTATCGTGCGACGATGACGTGCAAGCATAAGCGTATAGGTTATTCATCGGCTTGTCCTTTTCACTCAAACTTGGTCTACGCAACCGTTGATCCGAATTGAATCCATATATCGACGCAATTTCTATCATCCTACTCTCCCGTCTATACACCATTTTACCGCAATCGATTTCAAGCAGGACACCATCCGATGAACCTCGTGGAAGTCTGTTGAGTTGGAAACGAGACGGGGTGGTTTTACAAGAACTGTAGTACGTCGCGCAACGAGGACCTGGGGAAGGTGGACTGTATTCGTTCACGAAAGGCATCGTGGGGCCAGGGGAACTCGTTCCCAGCTTTTCAATGAACATCCTGGTCAACGAGGCAATTGCATCGCACGATGGACAATTTTCGCCTTGTCCTCGATGGGTATAAATACGAGGATAGTAAAGTAGCTTGAATACGGCAGTCCTGACTTTTCTAGTCGCTTCTCCTACTACTCTCACATCAGCTCCGACGCCATTTTGACGACCTTCTGACGATGCAGTTCAAACTTTCCGCTCTTCTCACATTCATTGCTGCTACTGCGGTCAATGCCGCCCCTGCAGTGAATAGTAGGAACGTCCTTGACGTTTGGAGTCCAAGGATTATCTCCCCCGGCGCCACCACTGCCTGGGTTACCGGGTCGATCGTCAATGTCACCTGGCGAGTACGATAACGCCGCTCGCTGCGCTGGTTGTTCGACGTTGAGCTTATCTGAAAACTGGGTCAGAAATCTGATAAGATTGATATTTCAACTTTTTAATACAGTGTCTGGTGATTCTGGAAACAGCAGCCCTCACTTCCAGATCTCGGCGGCCTGAATCGAGTTCTAGCACATATGGATCACCTTAGTCTTTTTTGTGATGATGATTTACGGACTTCTTACGGCGGACTTTATGAGAATTATGGTTTCTGCTGACATATCATTAAATATTCACCGGCCGAAAAAGCGTGGAGATCAGAGCACCTTCACCCCTGGGTGTTCCTGCCAACAGGCATAACCTGGACAAGATATCCGAACTCGAATACGGGCTTCTATCCTCTAGAACTGTACTTACAGGTTGAAGCCGTGATACGTCAACGTAGGAAGATATCCTTCTTTGTGGAATGCTCAGTGTTTCTGCGTATCCGACGGCTTTGATAACAATTGGCAATCTTACAAATGACGGTGTGAAAAAGGGAAACTAAGAAAAATCTGATTTCGTTACAGGGAATCGAACCCTAACTATCTTACCCATGGAAGAGGCGCCTCTTCCTACTTATAGACGCTCCCCACTTAGCACCTAAATGGGGCCCCCACAGGGGGCCCTTTAGTTGTGGGCCGCACATGTTCCCACCCGCTGTTCCGATTTGCCCAATTTTTTTTTTCCTCAAAAGCCCTTGCATAGACCTTCATTCCGTCCCACCTCATCAACCCCGTAGGCCTAGCCATTCCCGTGCTGTAGACAGTGTACTCCAGACCTATCTCTATTCCCTGGAAAGCATCACTTGTACACCCCCATCAAGCCGTAAATTTTAAATGAATAGGATCCTAGGAACCAATAGTCCAATTGACTTAGTTTTTTTTTCCCTTCAAAGCTGCACTTCTGAACCTTCGGATCCTATTACTTGGGGACCAGGGTATCATTTCCCACACTTCCATACCCTACACCAGAAACAGTCCATGTTTTACTGTAATTGGCTGGGATCTTGGGAACCAGGTGTTAGATTGAAAAACTGTTGAAAACCAATCTCTTTGTATCTGTCAGAAGTACTCAAATCTATTTTTTTGTAGAGAACGGTCCAACCGTTCCCAAGTTATTGAACAAATTCCATTTTCTAGATAATTGTACCCAGAATGAGTTTAAAAGACTGAGATCCAGATGAGTTTAGGTCTGTTTGGTCTTGTTAATAGCTCATTTTAAAGCTATTTTTAGGTACTACTCAGATCTATTCATTCAGCTGCACAGCCACATTACATAACATTCTATCTTTCTACCTAATGCCCGATGCCGCATTAGGGCCACCAAGGTTAGGGGTTAGGGGTTAGGGGGTTAGGGGGTTAGGGGGTTAGGGGGTTAGGGGGTTAGGGGGTTAGGGGGTTAGGGGGTTAGGGGGTTAGGGGTTAGGGGTTAGGGGGGTTAGGGGTTAGGGGGTTAGGGGGTTAGGGGTTAGGGGGTTAGGGGTTAGGG